>NW_026116127.1:0-23611 GCF_001640805.2 Lates calcarifer
AATAAGCGCTTTTCCCAGCGTTTTGAGGCTTATTCAGCTCAGAATGGCTTAATACTGCACTATCTGACCAGGACAAGACAAACTAAGAACTCAGCCACACGGACTTGAAAGTTCTTATTCAATATTATAAACAAGCATTATGGAATTTGCTGTCGGGAGAGCCTTTCCCTCTTTTTGTGCACTGTATACAAGCTCAGTGTGTGAATAAGCGCTTTTCCCAGCGTTTTGAGGCTTATTCAGCTCAGAATGGCTTAATACTGCACTATCTGACCAGGACAAGACAAACTAAGAACTCAGCCACACGGACTTGAAAGTTTCTTAATTTACAATATTAGTAAACAAGCATTATGGTAATGCTGTCGGGAGAGCCTTTCCCTCTTCCCTCTTTGTGCACTGTATACAAGCTCAGTGTGTGAATAAGCGCTTTTCCCAGCGTTTTGAGGCTTATTCAGCTCAGAATGGCTTAATACTGCACTATCTGACCAGGACAAGACAAACTAAGAACTCAGCCACACGGACTTGAAAGTTTCTTAATTTACAATATTAGTAAACAAGCATTATGTAATTTGCTGTCGGGAGAGCCTTTCCCTCTTTCCCTCTTTTGTGCACTGTATACAAGCTCAGTGTGTGAATAAGCGCTTTTCCCAGCGTTTTGAGGCTTATTCAGCTCAGAATGGCTTAATACTGCACTATCTGACCAGGACAAAAACTAAGAACTCAGCGGACTTGAAAGTTTCTTAATTTACAATATTAGTAAACAAGCATTATGGTAATAATTTGCTGTCGGAGAGCCTTTCCCTCTTCCCTCTTTGTGCACTGTATACAAGCTCAGTGTGTGAATAAGCGCTTTTCCCAGCGTTTTGAGGCTTATTCAGCTCAGAATGGCTTAATACTGCACTATCTGACCAGGACAAGACAAACTAAGAACTCAGCCACACGGACTTGAAAGTTTCTTAATTTACAATATTAGTAAACAAGCATTATGGTAATTTGCTGTCGGGAGAGCCTTTCCCTCTTTCCCTCTTTTGTGCACTGTATACAAGCTCAGTGTGTGAATAAGCGCTTTTCCCAGCGTTTTGAGGCTTATTCAGCTCAGAATGGCTTAATACTGCACTATCTGACCAGGACAAGACAAACTAAGAACTCAGCCACACGGACTTGAAAGTTTCTTAATTTACAATATAGTAAACAAGCATTATGTTGAATAATTTGCTGTCGGGAGAGCCTTTCCCTCTTTCCCCTTTTGTGCACTGTATACAAGCTCAGTGTGTGAATAAGCGCTTTTCCCAGCGTTTTGAGGCTTATTCAGCTCAGAATGGCTTAATACTGCACTATCTGACCAGGACAAGACAAACTAAGAACTCAGCCACACGGACTTGAAAGTTTCTTAATTTACAATATTAGTAAACAAGCATTATGGTAAAATAATTTGCTGTCGGGAGAGCCTTTCCCTCTTTCCCTCTTTTGTGCACTGTATACAAGCTCAGTGTGTGAATAAGCGCTTTTCCCAGCGTTTTGAGGCTTATTCAGCTCAGAATGGCTTAATACTGCACTATCTGACCAGGACAAGACAAACTAAGAACTCAGCCACACGGACTTGAAAGTTTCTTAATTTACAATATTAGTAAACAAGCATTATGGAAAGCCATAATTGCTGTCGGGAGAGCCTTTCCCCTTTCCCTCTTTTGTGCACTGTATACAAGCTCAGTGTGTGAATAAGCGCTTTTCCCAGCGTTTTGAGGCTTATTCAGCTCAGAATGGCTTAATACTGCACTATCTGACCAGGACAAGACAAACTAAGAACTCAGCCACACGGACTTGAAAGTTTCTTAATTTACAATATTAGTAAACAAGCATTATGGTTGAAAGCCATAATTTGCTGTCGGGAGAGCCTTTCCCTCTTTCCCTCTTTTGTGCACTGTATACAAGCTCAGTGTGTGAATAAGCGCTTTCCCAGCGTTTTGAGGCTTATTCAGCTCTCAGAATGGCTTAATACTGCACTATCTGACCAGGACAAGACAAACTAAGAACTCAGCCACACGGACTTGAAAGTTTCTTATTTACAATATTAGTAAACAAGCATTATGGTAAAGCCATAATTTGCTGTCGGGAGAGCCTTTCCCTCTTTCCCTCTTTTGTGCACTGTATACAAGCTCAGTGTGTGAATAAGCGCTTTTCCCAGCGTTTTGAGGCTTATTCAGCTCAGAATGGCTTAATACTGCACTATCTGACCAGGACAAGACAAACTAAGAACTCAGCCACACGGACTTGAAAGTTTCTTAATTTACAATATTAGTAAACAAGCATTATGGTTGAAAGCCATAATTTGCTGTCGGGAGAGCCTTTCCCTCTTTCCCTCTTTTGTGCACTGTATACAAGCTCAGTGTGTGAATAAGCTTTTCCCAGCGTTTTGAGGCTTATTCAGCTCAGAATGGCTTAATACTGCACTATCTGACCAGGACAAGACAAACTAAGAACTCAGCCACACGGACTTGAAAGTTTCTTAATTTACAATATTAGTAAACAAGCATTATGGTTGAAAGCCATAATTTGCTGTCGGAGAGCCTTTCCCTCTTTCCCTCTTTTGTGCACTGTATACAAGCTCAGTGTGTGAATAAGCGCTTTTCCCAGCGTTTTGAGGCTTATTCAGCTCAGAATGGCTTAATACTGCACTATCTGACCAGGACAAGACAAACTAAGAACTCAGCCACACGGACTTGAAAGTTTCTTCATTTACAATATTAGTAAACAAGCATTATGGTTGAAAGCCATAATTTGCTGTCGGGAGAGCCTTTCCTCTTTCCCTCTTTTGTGCACTGTATACAAGCTCAGTGTGTGAATAAGCGCTTTTCCCAGCGTTTTGAGGCTTATTCAGCTCAGAATGGCTTAATACTGCACTATCTGACCAGGACAAGACAAACTAAGAACTCAGCCACACGGACTTGAAAGTTTCTTATTTACAATATTAGTAAACAAGCATTATGGTAATTTGCTGTCGGGAGAGCCTTTCCCTCTTTCCCTCTTTTGCACTGTATACAAGCTCAGTGTGTGAATAAGCGCTTTTCCCAGCGTTTTGAGGCTTATTCAGCTCAGAATGGCTTACTGCACTATCTGACCAGGACAAGACAAACTAAGAACTCAGCCACACGGACTTGAAAGTTCTTTTTACAATATCAAGCATTGCCATAATTTGCTGTCGGAGAGCCTTTCCCTCTTTCCCTCTTTTGTGCACTGTATACAAGCTCAGTGTGAATAAGCGCTTTTCCCCGTTTTGAGGCTTATTCAGCTCAGAATGGCTTAATACTGCACTATCTGACCAGGACAAGACAAACTAAGAACTCAGCCACACGGACTTGAAAGTTTCTTTTTACAATATTAGTAAACAAGCATTGGTAATTTGCTGTCGGAGAGCCTTTCCCTTTCCCTCTTTGTGCACTGTATACAAGCTCAGTGTGTGAATAAGCGCTTTTCCCAGCGTTTTGAGGCTTATTCAGCTCAGAATGGCTTAATACTGCACTATCTGACCAGGACAAGACAAACTAAGAACTCAGCCACACGGACTTGAAAGTTTCTTAATTTACAATATTAGTAAACAAGCATTATGGTTGAAAGCCATAATCTGTCGGGAGAGCCTTTCCCTCTTCCCTCTTTTGTGCACTGTATACAAGCTCAGTGTGTGAATAAGCGCTTTTCCCAGCGTTTTGAGGCTTATTCAGCTCAGAATGGCTTAATACTGCACTATCTGACCAGGACAAGACAAACTAAGAACTCAGCCACACGGACTTGAAAGTTTCTTATTTACAATATTAGTAACAAGCATTAAATAATTTGCTGTCGGGAGAGCCTTTCCTCTTTCCCTCTTTTGTGCACTGTATACAAGCTCAGTGTGTGAATAAACGCTTTTCCCAGCGTTTTGAGGCTTATTCAGCTCAGAATGGCTTAATACTGCACTATCTGACCAGGACAAGACAAACTAAGAACTCAGCCACACGGACTTGAAAGTTTCTTAATTTACAATATTAGTAAACAAGCATTATGGTAATTTGCTGTCGGGAGAGCCTTTTCCCTCTTTTGTGCACTGTATACAAGCTCAGTGTGTGAATAAGCGCTTTTCCCAGCGTTTTGAGGCTTATTCAGCTCAGAATGGCTTAATACTGCACTATCTGACCAGGACAAGACAAACTAAGAACTCAGCCACACGGACTTGAAAGTTTTTAATTTACAATATTAGTAAACAAGCATTATGGTAAAGCCATAATTTGCTGTCGGAGAGCCTTTCCCTCTTTCCCTCTTTTGTGCACTGTATACAAGCTCAGTGTGTGAATAAGCGCTTTTCCCAGCGTTTTGAGGCTTATTCAGCTCAGAATGGCTTAATACTGCACTATCTGACCAGGACAAGACAAACTAAGAACTCAGCCACACGGACTTGAAAGTTTCTTATTTACAATATTAGTAAACAAGCATTAAATTTGCTGTCGGGAGAGCCTTTCCCTCTTTCCCTCTTTTGTGCACTGTATACAAGCTCAGTGTGTGAATAAGCGCTTTTCCCAGCGTTTTGAGGCTTATTCAGCTCAGAATGGCTTAATACTGCACTATCTGACCAGGACAAGACAAACTAAGAACTCAGCCACACGGACTTGAAAGTTTCTTAATTTACAATATTAGTAAACAAGCATTATGTTGAAAGCCATAATTTGCTGTCGGAGAGCCTTTCCCTCTTTCCCTCTTTTGTGCACTGTATACAAGCTCAGTGTGTGAATAAGCGCTTTTCCAGCGTTTTGAGGCTTATTCAGCTCAGAATGGCTTAATACTGCACTATCTGACCAGGACAAGACAAACTAAGAACTCAGCCACACGGACTTGAAAGTTCTTAATTTACAATATTAGTAAACAAGCATTATGGTTGAAAGCCATAATTTGCTGTCGGGAGCCTTTCCCTCTTTCCCTCTTTTTGTGCACTGTATACAAGCTCAGTGTGTGAATAAGCGCTTTTCCCAGCGTTTTGAGGCTTATTCAGCTCAGAATGGCTTAATACTGCACTATCTGACCAGGACAAGACAAACTAAGAACTCAGCCACACGGACTTGAAAGTTTCTTAATTACAATATTAGTAAACAAGCATTATGGTTGAAAGCCATAATTTGCTGTCGGAGAGCCTTTCCCTCTTTCCCTCTTTTGTGCACTGTATACAAGCTCAGTGTGTGAATAAGCGCTTTCCCAGCGTTTTGAGGCTTATTCAGCTCAGAATGGCTTAATACTGCACTATCTGACCAGGACAAGACAAACTAAGAACTCAGCCACACGGACTTGAAAGTTTCTTAATTTACAATATTAGTAAACAAGCATTATGTTGAAAGCCATAATTTGCTGTCGGAGAGCCTTTCCCTCTTTCCCTCTTTTGTGCACTGTATACAAGCTCAGTGTGTGAATAAGCGCTTTTCCAGCGTTTTGAGGCTTATTCAGCTCAGAATGGCTTAATACTGCACTATCTGACCAGGACAAGACAAACTAAGAACTCAGCCACACGACTTGAAAGTTTCTTAATTTACAATATTAGTAAACAAGCATTATTGTAATTTGCTGTCGGGAGAGCCTTTCCCTCTTTCCCTCTTTTGTGCACTGTATACAAGCTCAGTGTGTGAATAAGCGCTTTTCCCAGCGTTTTGAGGCTTATTCAGCTCAGAATGGCTTAATACTGCACTATCTGACCAGGACAAGACAAACTAAGAACTCAGCCACACGGACTTGAAAGTTTCTTAATTTACAATATTAGTAAACAAGCATTATGGTTGAAAGCCATAATTTGCTGTCGGGAGAGCCTTTCCCTCTTTCCCTCTTTTTGCACTGTATACAAGCTCAGTGTGTGAATAAGCGCTTTTCCCAGCGTTTTGAGGCTTATTCAGCTCAGAATGGCTTAATACTGCACTATCTGACCAGGACAAGACAAACTAAGAACTCAGCCACACGGACTTGAAAGTTTCTTATTTACAATATTAGTAAACAAGCATTATGGTTGAAAGCCATAATTTGCTGTCGGAGAGCCTTTCCCTCTTTCCCTCTTTGTGCACTGTATACAAGCTCAGTGTGTGAATAAGCGCTTTTCCCAGCGTTTTGAGGCTTATTCAGCTCAGAATGGCTTAATACTGCACTATCTGACCAGGACAAGACAAACTAAGAACTCAGCCACACGGACTTGAAAGTTTCTTAATTTACAATATTAGTAAACAAGCATTATGGTTGAAAGCCATAATTTGCTGTCGGGAGAGCCTTTCCCTCTTTCCCTCTTTTGTGCACTGTATACAAGCTCAGTGTGTGAATAAGCGCTTTTCCCAGCGTTTTGAGGCTTATTCAGCTCAGAATGGCTTAATACTGCACTATCTGACCAGGACAAGACAAACTAAGAACTCAGCCACACGGACTTGAAAGTTTCTTATTTACAATATTAGTAAACAAGCATTATGTAATTTGCTGTCGGGAGAGCCTTTCCCTCTTTTTTGTGCACTGTATACAAGTCAGTGTGTGAATAAGCTTTTCCAGCGTTTTGAGGCTTATTCAGCTCAGAATGGCTTAATACTGCACTATCTGACCAGGACAAGACAAACTAAGAACTCAGCCACACGGACTTGAAAGTTTCTTAATTTACAATATAGTAAACAAGCATTATGGTAATTTGCTGTCGGGAGAGCCTTTCCTCTTTCCCTTTTGTGCACTGTATACAAGCTCAGTGTGTGAATAAGCGCTTTTCCCAGCGTTTTGAGGCTTATTCAGCTCAGAATGGCTTAATACTGCACTATCTGACCAGGACAAGACAAACTAAGAACTCAGCCACACGGACTTGAAAGTTTCTTATTTACAATATTAGTAAACAAGCATTATGGTAAAGCCATAATTTGCTGTCGGGAGAGCCTTTCCCTCTTCCCTCTTTTGTGCACTGTATACAAGCTCAGTGTGTGAATAAGCGCTTTTCCCAGCGTTTTGAGGCTTATTCAGCTCAGAATGGCTTAATACTGCTATCTGACCAGGACAAGACAAACTAAGACTCAGCCACGGACTTGAAAGTTTCTTATTTACAATATTAGTAAACAAGCATTATGGTTGAAAGCCATAATTTGCTGTCGGGAGAGCCTTTCCTCTTTCCCTCTTTTGTGCACTGTATAAAGCTCAGTGTGTGAATAAGCGCTTTTCCCAGCGTTTTGAGGCTTATTCAGCTCAGAATGGCTTAATACTGCACTATCTGACCAGGACAAGACAAACTAAGAA
This sequence comes from Lates calcarifer, assembly GCF_001640805.2. NCBI lineage: Eukaryota > Metazoa > Chordata > Actinopteri > Centropomidae > Lates > Lates calcarifer. The sequence goes on from NW_026116127.1 coordinate 7,261, forward strand.
CTCAGCCACACGGACTTGAAAGTTTCTTATTTACAATATTAGTAACAAGCATTATGGTTGAAAGCCATAATTGCTGTCGGGAGAGCCTTTCCCTCTTTCCCTCTTTGTGCACTGTAACAAGCTCAGTGTGTGAATAAGCGCTTTTCCAGCGTTTTGAGGCTTATTCAGCTCAGAATGGCTTAATACTGCACTATCTGACCAGGACAAGACAAACTAAGAACTCAGCCACACGACTTGAAAGTTTCTTAATTTACAATATTAGTAAACAAGCATTATGGTTGAAAGCCATAATTTGCTGTCGGGAGAGCCTTTCCCTCTTTCCCTTTTTGTGCACTGTATACAAGCTCAGTGTGTGAATAAGCGCTTTTCCCAGCGTTTTGAGGCTTATTCAGCTCAGAATGGCTTAATACTGCACTATCTGACCAGGACAAGACAACTAAGAACTCAGCCACACGGACTTGAAAGTTTCTTATTTACAATATTAGTAAACAAGCATTATGGTAATTTGCTGTCGGGAGAGCCTTTCCCTCTTTCCCTCTTTGTGCACTGTATACAAGCTCAGTGTGTGAATAAGCGCTTTTCCCAGCGTTTTGAGCTTATTCAGCTCAGAATGGCTTAATACTGCACTATCTGACCAGGACAAGACAAACTAAGAACAGCCACACGGACTGAAAGTTTCTTAATTTACATATTAGTAAACACATTATGTTGTAATTTGCTGTCGGGAGAGCCTTTCCCTCTTTCCCTCTTTTGTGCACTGTATACAAGCTCAGTGTGTGAATAAGCGCTTTTCCAGCGTTTTGAGGCTTATTCAGCTCAGAATGGCTTAATACTGCACTATCTGACCAGGACAAGACAAACTAAGAACTCAGCCACACGGACTTGAAAGTTTCTTAATTTACAATATTAGTAAACAAGCATTATGGTAATAATTGCTGTCGGGAGAGCCTTTCCCTCTTTCCCTTTTTGCACTGTATACAAGCTCAGTGTGTGAATAAGCGCTTTTCCCAGCGTTTTGAGGCTTATTCAGCTCAGAATGGCTTAATACTGCACTATCTGACCAGGACAACAAACTAAGAACTCAGCCACACGGACTTGAAAGTTTCTTATTTACAATATTAGTAAACAAGCATTATGGTTGAAAGCCATAATTTGCTGTCGGGAGAGCCTTTCCCTCTTTCCTCTTTTGTGCACTGTATACAAGCTCAGTGTGTGAATAAGCGCTTTTCCCAGCGTTTTGAGGCTTATTCAGCTCAGAATGGCTTAATCACTGCACTATCTGACCAGGACAAGACAACTAAGAACTCAGCCACACGGACTGAAAGTTTCTTAATTACAATATTAGTAAACAAGCATTATGGTTGAAGCATAATTGCTGTCGGGAGAGCCTTTCCCTCTTTCCCTCTTTTGTGCACTGTATACCAATGCTCCAGTGTGTGAATAAGCGCTTTTCCAGCGTTTTGAGGCTTATTCAGCTCAGAATGGCTTAATACTGCACTATCTGACCAGGACAAGGACAAACTAAGAACTCAGCACACGGACTTGAAAGTTTCTTAATTTACAATATTAGTAAACAAGCATTATGGGAGCTAATTGCTGTCGGGAGAGCCTTTCCTCTTTCCCTCTTTTGTGCACTGTATACAAGCTCCAGTGTGTGAATAAGCCTTTCCAGCGTTTTGAGGCTTATTCAGCTCAGAATGGCTTATACTGCACTATCTGACCAGGACAAGACAACTAAGAACTCAGCCACACGGACTTGAAAGTTTCTTAAATTTTACAATATTAGTAAACAAGCATTATGGTAATTTGCTGTCGGGAGAGCCTTTCCTCTTTCCTCTTTGTGCACTGTATACAACTCAGTGTGTGAATAAGCCGCTTTTCCCAGCGTTTTGAGGCTTATTCAGCTCAGAATGGCTTATACTGCACTATCTGACCAGGACAAGACAAACTAAGAACTCAGCCACACGGACTTGAAAGTTTCTTAATTTACATATTAGTAAACAAGCATTATGGTTGAAGCATAATTTGCTGTCGGAGAGCCTTCCTCTTTCCCTCTTTTGTGCACTGTATACAAGCTCAGTGTGTGAATAAGCGCTTTTCCCAGCGTTTTGAGGCTTATTCAGCTCAGAATGGCTTAATACTGCACTATCTGACCAGGACAGACAAACTAAGACTCAGCCACACGGACTTGAAAGTTTCTTAATTTACAATATTAGTAAACAAGCATTATGGTGACATAATTGCTGTCGGGAGAGCCTTTCCTCTTTCCCTCTTTGTGCACTGTATACAAGCTCAGTGTGTGAATAAGCGCTTTTCCCAGCGTTTTGAGGCTTATTCAGCTCAGAATGGCTTAATACTGCACTATCTGACCAGGACAAGACAAACTAAGAACTCAGCCACACGGACTTGAAAGTTTCTTAATTTACAATATTAGTAAACAAGCATTATGTTGAAAGCCATAATTTGCTGTCGGGAGAGCCTTTCCCTCTTTCCTCTTTTGTGCACTGTATACAAGCTCAGTGTGTGAATAAGCGCTTTTCCCAGCGTTTTGAGGCTTATCAGCTCAGAATGGCTTAATACTGCACTATCTGACAGGACAAGACAAACTAAGAACTCAGCCACACGGACTTGAAAGTTTCTTAATTTACAATATTAGTAAACAAGCATTATGGTTGAAAGCCATAATTTGCTGTCGGAGAGCTTTCCCTCTTTCCCTCTTTTGTGCACTGTATACAACTCAGTGTGTGAATAAGCGCTTTTCCCAGCGTTTTGAGGCTTATTCAGCTCAGAATGGCTTAATACTGCACTATCTGACCAGGACAAGACAAACTAAGAACTCAGCCACACGGACTTGAAAGTTTCTTAATTTACAATATTAGTAAACAAAGCATTATGGTAATTTTGCTGTCGGGAGAGCCTTTCCCTCTTTCCCTCTGTTTGTGCACTGTATACAAGCTCAGTGTGTGAATAAGCGCTTTTCCCAGCGTTTGAGCTTATTCAGCTCAGAATGGCTTAATACTGCACTATCTGACCAGGACAAGACAAACTAAGAACTCAGCCACACGACTTGAAAGTTTCTTCATTTCATATTAGTAAACAGCTTATGGTAATTTGCTGTCGGGAGAGCCTTTCCCTCTTTCCCTCTTTTGTGCACTGTATACAAGCTCAGTGTGTGAATAAGCGCTTTTCCCAGCGTTTTGAGGCTTATTCAGCTCAGAATGGCTTAATACTGCACTATCTGACCAGGACAAGACAAACTAAAACTCAGCCACACGGACTTGAAAGATTTACAATATTAGTAAACAAGCATTATGGTAATTTGCTGTCGGAGAGCCTTTCCCTCTTTCCCTCTTTTGTGCACTGTATACAAGCTCAGTGTGTGAATAAGCGCTTTTCCCAGCGTTTTGAGGCTTATTCAGCTCAGAATGGCTTAATACTGCACTATCTGACCAGGACAAGACAAACTAAGAACTCAGCCACACGGACTTGAAAGTTTCTTATTTACAATATTAGTAAAAAGCATTATGGTTGAAAGCCATAATTTGCTGTCGGAGAGCCTTTCCCTCTTTCCCTTTTGTGCACTGTATACAAGCTCAGTGTGTGAATAAGCGCTTTTCCCAGCGTTTTGAGGCTTATTCAGCTCAGAATGGCTTAATACTGCACTATCTGACCAGGACAAGACAAACTAAGAACTCAGCCACACGGACTTGAAAGTTTCTTAATTTACAATATTAGTAAACAAGCATTATGGTAATTTGCTGTCGGGAGAGCCTTTCCCTCTTCCCTCTTTTGTGCACTGTATACAAGCTCAGTGTGTGAATAAGCGCTTTTCCCAGCGTTTGAGGCTTATTCAGCTCAGAATGGCTTAATACTGCACTATCTGACCAGGACAAGACAACTAAGAACTCAGCCACACGGACTTGAAAGTTTCTTAATTTACAATATTAGTAAACAAGCATTATGTTGAAAGCCATAATTTGCTGTCGGAGAGCCTTTCCCTCTTCCCTCTTTGTGCACTGTATACAAGCTCAGTGTGTGATAAGCGCTTTTCCCAGCGTTTGAGGCTTATTCAGCTCAGAATGGCTTAATACTGCACTATCTGACCAGGACAAGACAAACTAAGAACTCAGCCACACGGACTTGAAAGTTTTAATTTACAATATTAGTAAACAAGCATTATGGTAATTTGCTGTCGGAGAGCCTTTCCTCTTTCCCTCTTTTGTGCACTGTATACAAGCTCAGTGTGTGAATAAGCGCTTTTCCAGCGTTTTGAGGCTTATTCAGCTCAGAATGGCTTAATACTGCACTATCTGACCAGGACAAGACAAACTAAAGACTCAGCCACACGGACTGAAAGTTTCTAATTTACAATATTAGTAAACAAGCATTATGGTTGAAAGCCATAATTTGCTGTCGGGAGAGCCTTTCCCTCTTCCCTCTTTTGTGCACTGTATACAAGCTCAGTGTGTGAATAAGCGCTTTTCCCAGCGTTTTGAGGCTTATTCAGCTCAGAATGGCTTAATACTGCACTATCTGACCAGGACAAGAAAACTAAGAACTCAGCCACACGGACTTGAAAGTTTCTTAATTTACAATATTAGTAAACAAGCATTATGGTTGAAAGCCATAATTTGCTGTCGGGAGAGCCTTTCCCTCTTCCCTCTTTTGTGCACTGTATACAAGCTCAGTGTGTGAATAAGCGCTTTTCCCAGCGTTTTGAGGCTTATTCAGCTCAGAATGGCTTAATACTGCACTATCTGACCAGGACAAGACAAACTAAGAACTCAGCCACACGGACTTGAAAGTTTCTTAATTTACAATATTAGTAAACAGCATTATGGTTGAAAGCCATAATTTGCTGTCGGGAGAGCCTTTCCCTCTTCCCTTTTTGTGCACTGTATACAAGCTCAGTGTGTGAATAAGCGCTTTTCCAGCGTTTTGAGGCTTATTCAGCTCAGAATGGCTTAATACTGCACTATCTGACCAGGACAAGACAAACTAAGAACTCAGCCACACGGACTTGAAAGTTTCTTATTTACAATATTAGTAAACAAGCATTATGGTAATTTGCTGTCGGGAGAGCCTTTCCCTTTTCCCTCTTTTGTGCACTGTATACAAGCTCAGTGTGTGAATAAGCGCTTTTCCCAGCGTTTTGAGGCTTATTCAGCTCAGAATGGCTTAATACTGCACTATCTGACCAGGACAAGACAAACTAAGAACTCAGCCACGGACTTGAAAGTTTCTTATTTACAATATTAGTAAACAAGCATTATGGTATTTGCTGTCGGGAGAGCCTTTCCCTCTTTCCCTCTTTTGTGCACTGTATACAAGCTCAGTGTGTGAATAAGCGCTTTTCCCAGCGTTTTGAGGCTTATTCAGCTCAGAATGGCTTAATACTGCACTATCTGACCAGGACAAGACAAACTAAGAACTCAGCCACACGGACTTGAAAGTTTCTTATTTACAATATTAGTAAACAAGCATTATGGCCATAATTGCTGTCGGAGAGCCTTTCCCTCTTTCCTCTTTTGTGCACTGTATACAACTCAGTGTGTGAATAAGCGCTTTTCCAGCGTTTTGAGGCTTATTCAGCTCAGAATGGCTTAATACTGCACTATCTGACCAGGACAAGACAAACTAAGAACTCAGCCACACGGACTTGAAAGTTTCTTAATTTACAATATTAGTAAACAAGCATTATGGTTGAATAATTTGCTGTCGGGAGAGCCTTTCCCTCTTTCTCTTTTGTGCACTGTATACAAGCTCAGTGTGTGAATAAGCGCTTTTCCCAGCGTTTGAGGCTTATTCAGCTCAGAATGGCTTAATACTGCACTATCTGACCAGGACAAGACAAACTAAGAACTCAGCCACACGGACTTGAAAGTTTCTTAATTTACAATATTAGTAAACAAGCATTAGTAATTTGCTGTCGGGAGAGCCTTTCCCTCTTTCCCTCTTTTGTGCACTGTATACAAGCTCAGTGTGTGAATAAGCGCTTTTCCCAGCGTTTTGAGGCTTATTCAGCTCAGAATGGCTTAATACTGCACTATCTGACCAGGACAAGACAAACTAAGAACTCAGCCACAGGACTTGAAAGTTTCTTAATTTACAATATTAGTAAAAAGCATTATGGTTGAAAGCCATAATTTGCTGTCGGGAGAGCCTTTCCCTCTTCCCTCTTTTGTGCACTGTATACAAGCTCAGTGTGTGAATAAGCGCTTTTCCCAGCGTTTTGAGGCTTATTCAGCTCAGAATGGCTTAATACTGCACTATCTGACCAGGACAAGACAAACTAAGAACTCAGCCACACGGACTTGAAAGTTCTTAATTTACAATATTAGTCAAGCATTATGGTTGAAAGCCATAATTTGCTGTCGGGAGAGCCTTTCCCTCTTTCCTCTTTTGTGCACTGTATACAAGCTCAGTGTGTGAATAAGCGCTTTTCCCAGCGTTTTGAGGCTTATTCAGCTCAGAATGGCTTAATACTGCACTATCTGACCAGGACAAGACAAACTAAGAACTCAGCCACACGGACTTGAAAGTTTCTTAATTTACAATATTAGTAAACAAGCATTATGGTTGAAAGCCATAATTTGCTGTCGGGAGAGCCTTTCCCTCTTTCCTCTTTTGTGCACTGTATACAAGCTCAGTGTGTGAATAAGCGCTTTTCCCAGCGTTTTGAGGCTTATTCAGCTCAGAATGGCTTAATACTGCACTATCTGACCAGGACAAGACAAACTAAGAACTCAGCCACACGGACTTGAAAGTTTCTTAATTTACAATATTAGTAAACAAGCATTATGGTAATTTGCTGTCGGGAGAGCCTTTCCCCTTTCCCCTTTTGTGCACTGTATACAAGCTCAGTGTGTGAATAAGCGCTTTTCCCAGCGTTTGAGGCTTATTCAGCTCAGAATGGCTTAATACTGCACTATCTGACCAGGACAAGACAAACTAAGAACTCACCACACGGACTTGAAAGTTTCTTAATTTACAATATTAGTAAACAAGCATTATGGTTGAAAGCAATAATTTGCTGTCGGGAGAGCCTTTCCTCTTTCTCTTTTGTGCACTGTATACAAGCTCAGTGTGTGAATAAGCGCTTTTCCCAGCGTTTTGAGGCTTATTCAGCTCAGAATGGCTTAATACTGCACTATCTGACCAGGACAAGACAAACTAAGAACTCAGCCACACGGACTTGAAAGTTTCTTATTTACAATATTAGTAAACAAGCATTATGGTAATTTGCTGTCGGAGAGCCTTTCCCTCTTTCCCTCTTTTGTGCACTGTATACAAGCTCAGTGTGTGAATAAGCGCTTTTCCCAGCGTTTTGAGGCTTATTCAGCTCAGAATGGCTTAATACTGCACTATCTGACCAGGACAAGACAAACTAAGAACTCAGCCACACGACTTGAAAGTTTCTTAATTTACAATTTAGTAAACAAGCATTATGGTTGAAAGCCATAATTTGCTGTCGGAGAGCCTTTCCCTCTTTCCCTCTTTGTGCACTGTATACAAGCTCAGTGTGTGAATAAGCGCTTTTCCCAGCGTTTTGAGGCTTATTCAGCTCAGAATGGCTTAATACTGCACTATCTGACCAGGACAAGACAAACTAAGACTCAGCCACACGGACTTGAAAGTTTCTTAATTCAATATTAGTAAACAAGCATTATGGTTGAAAGCCATAATTTGCTGTCGGGAGAGCCTTTCCTCTTTCCCTCTTTTGTGCACTGTATACAAGCTCAGTGTGTGAATAAGCGCTTTTCCCAGCGTTTTGAGGCTTATTCAGCTCAGAATGGCTTAATACTGCACTATCTGACCAGGACAAGACAAACTAAGAACTCAGCCACACGGACTTGAAAGTTTCTTATTTACAATATTAGTAAACAAGCATTATGGTAATTTGCTGTCGGGAGAGCTTTCCCTCTTTCCCTCTTTTGTGCACTGTATACAAGCTCAGTGTGTGAATAAGCGCTTTTCCCAGCGTTTTGAGGCTTATTCAGCTCAGAATGGCTTAATACTGCACTATCTGACCAGGACAAGACAAACTAAGAACTCAGCCACACGGACTTGAAAGTTTCTTATTTACAATATTAGTAAACAAGCATTATGGTTGAAAGCCATAATTTGCTGTCGGGAGAGCCTTTCCCTCTTTCCCTCTTGTGCACTGTATACAAGCTCAGTGTGTGAATAAGCGCTTTTCCCAGCGTTTTGAGGCTTATTCAGCTCAGAATGGCTTAATACTGCACTATCTGACCAGGACAAGACAAACTAAGAACTCAGCCACACGGACTTGAAAGTTTCTTAATTTACAATATTAGTAAACAAGCATTATGGTTGAAAGCCATAATTTGCTGTCGGGAGAGCCTTTCCCTCTTTCCCTCTTTTGTGCACTGTATACAAGCTCAGTGTGTGAATAAGCGCTTTTCCCAGCGTTTTGAGGCTTATTCAGCTCAGAATGGCTTAATACTGCACTATCTGACCAGGACAAGACAAACTAAGAACTCAGCCACACGGACTTGAAAGTTTCTTAATTTACAATATTAGTAAACAAGCATTATGGTAATTTGCTGTCGGGAGAGCCTTTCCCTCTTTCCCTCTTTTGTGCACTGTATACAAGCTCAGTGTGTGAATAAGCGCTTTTCCCAGCGTTTTGAGGCTTATTCAGCTCAGAATGGCTTAATACTGCACTATCTGACCAGGACAAGACAAACTAAGAACTCAGCCACACGGACTTGAAAGTTTCTTAATTTACAATATTAGTAAACAAGCATTATGGTAATTTGCTGTCGGGAGAGCCTTTCCCTCTTTCCCTCTTTTGTGCACTGTATACAAGCTCAGTGTGTGAATAAGCGCTTTTCCCAGCGTTTTGAGGCTTATTCAGCTCAGAATGGCTTAATACTGCACTATCTGACCAGGACAAGACAAACTAAGAACTCAGCCACACGGACTTGAAAGTTTCTTAATTTACAATATTAGTAAACAAGCATTATGGTTGAAAGCCATAATTTGCTGTCGGGAGAGCCTTTCCCCTTTCCCTCTTTTGTGCACTGTATACAAGCTCAGTGTGTGAATAAGCGCTTTTCCCAGCGTTTTGAGGCTTATTCAGCTCAGAATGGCTTAATACTGCACTATCTGACCAGGACAAGACAAACTAAGAACTCAGCCACACGGACTTGAAAGTTTCTTAATTTACAATATTAGTAAACAAGCATTATGGTAAAGCCATAATTTGCTGTCGGGAGAGCCTTTCCCTCTTTCCCTCTTTTGTGCACTGTATACAAGCTCAGTGTGTGAATAAGCGCTTTTCCCAGCGTTTTGAGGCTTATTCAGCTCAGAATGGCTTAATACTGCACTATCTGACCAGGACAAGACAAACTAAGAACTCAGCCACACGGACTTGAAAGTTTCTTAATTTTACAATATTAGTAAACAAGCATTATGGTAAATTTGCTGTCGGGAGAGCCTTTCCCTCTTTCCCTCTTTTGTGCACTGTATACAAGCTCAGTGTGTGAATAAGCGCTTTTCCCAGCGTTTTGAGGCTTATTCAGCTCAGAATGGCTTAATACTGCACTATCTGACCAGGACAAGACAAACTAAGAACTCAGCCACACGGACTTGAAAGTTTCTTAATTTACAATATTAGTAAACAAGCATTATGGTTGAAAGCCATAATTTGCTGTCGGGAGAGCCTTTCCCTCTTTCCCTCTTTTGTGCACTGTATACAAGCTCAGTGTGTGAATAAGCGCTTTTCCCAGCGTTTTGAGGCTTATTCAGCTCAGAATGGCTTAATACTGCACTATCTGACCAGGACAAGACAAACTAAGAACTCAGCCACACGGACTTGAAAGTTTCTTAATTTACAATATTAGTAAACAAGCATTATGGTGAAAGCCATAATTTGCTGTCGGGAGAGCCTTTCCCTCTTTCCCTCTTTTGTGCACTGTATACAAGCTCAGTGTGTGAATAAGCGCTTTTCCCAGCGTTTTGAGGCTTATTCAGCTCAGAATGGCTTAATACTGCACTATCTGACCAGGACAAGACAAACTAAGAACTCAGCCACACGGACTTGAAAGTTTCTTAATTTACAATATTAGTAAACAAGCATTATGGTAATTTGCTGTCGGGAGAGCCTTTCCCTCTTTCCCTCTTTTGTGCACTGTATACAAGCTCAGTGTGTGAATAAGCGCTTTTCCAGCGTTTTGAGGCTTATTCAGCTCAGAATGGCTTAATACTGCACTATCTGACCAGGACAAGACAAACTAAGAACTCAGCCACACGGACTTGAAAGTTTCTTAATTTACAATATTAGTAAACAAGCATTATGGTTGAAAGCCATAATTTGCTGTCGGGAGAGCCTTTCCCTCTTTCCCTCTTTTGTGCACTGTATACAAGCTCAGTGTGTGAATAAGCGCTTTTCCCAGCGTTTTGAGGCTTATTCAGCTCAGAATGGCTTAATACTGCACTATCTGACCAGGACAAGACAAACTAAGAACTCAGCCACACGGACTTGAAAGTTTCTTAATTTACAATATTAGTAAACAAGCATTATGGTGAAAGCCATAATTTGCTGTCGGGAGCCTTTCCCTCTTTCCCTCTTTTGTGCACTGTATACAAGCTCAGTGTGTGAATAAGCGCTTTTCCCAGCGTTTTGAGGCTTATTCAGCTCAGAATGGCTTAATACTGCACTATCTGACCAGGACAAGACAAACTAAGAACTCAGCCACACGGACTTGAAAGTTTCTTAATTTACAATATTAGTAAACAAGCATTATGGTTGAAAGCCATAATTTGCTGTCGGGAGAGCCTTTCCCTCTTTCCCTCTTTTGTGCACTGTATACAAGCTCAGTGTGTGAATAAGCGCTTTTCCCAGCGTTTTGAGGCTTATTCAGCTCAGAATGGCTTAATACTGCACTATCTGACCAGGACAAGACAAACTAAGAACTCAGCCACACGGACTTGAAAGTTTCTTATTTACAATATTAGTAAACAAGCATTATGGTTGAAAGCCATAATTTGCTGTCGGGAGAGCCTTTCCCTCTTTCCCTCTTTTGTGCACTGTATACAAGCTCAGTGTGTGAATAAGCGCTTTTCCCAGCGTTTTGAGGCTTATTCAGCTCAGAATGGCTTAATACTGCACTATCTGACCAGGACAAGACAAACTAAGAACTCAGCCACACGGACTTGAAAGTTCTTAATTTACAATATTAGTAAACAAGCATTATGGTTGAAAGCCATAATTTGCTGTCGGGAGAGCCTTTCCCTCTTTCCCTCTTTTGTGCACTGTATACAAGCTCAGTGTGTGAATAAGCGCTTTTCCCAGCGTTTTGAGGCTTATTCAGCTCAGAATGGCTTAATACTGCACTATCTGACCAGGACAAGACAAACTAAGAACTCAGCCACACGGACTTGAAAGTTTCTTAATTTACAATATTAGTAAACAAGCATTATGGTTGAAAGCCATAATTTGCTGTCGGGAGAGCCTTTCCCTCTTTCCCTCTTTTGTGCACTGTATACAAGCTCAGTGTGTGAATAAGCGCTTTTCCCAGCGTTTTGAGGCTTATTCAGCTCAGAATGGCTTAATACTGCACTATCTGACCAGGACAAGACAAACTAAGAACTCAGCCACACGGACTTGAAAGTTTCTTAATTTACAATATTAGTAAACAAGCATTATGTTGAAAGCCATAATTTGCTGTCGGGAGAGCCTTTCCCTCTTTCCCTCTTTTGTGCACTGTATACAAGCTCAGTGTGTGAATAAGCGCTTTTCCCAGCGTTTTGAGGCTTATTCAGCTCAGAATGGCTTAATACTGCACTATCTGACCAGGACAAGACAAACTAAGAACTCAGCCACACGGACTTGAAAGTTTCTTAATTTACAATATTAGTAAACAAGCATTATGGTTGAAAGCCATAATTTGCTGTCGGGAGAGCCTTTCCCTCTTTCCCTCTTTTGTGCACTGTATACAAGCTCAGTGTGTGAATAAGCGCTTTTCCCAGCGTTTTGAGGCTTATTCAGCTCAGAATGGCTTAATACTGCACTATCTGACCAGGACAAGACAAACTAAGAACTCAGCCACACGGACTTGAAAGTTTCTTAATTTACAATATTAGTAAACAAGCATTATGGTTGAAAGCCATAATTTGCTGTCGGGAGAGCCTTTCCCTCTTTCCCTCTTTTGTGCACTGTATACAAGCTCAGTGTGTGAATAAGCGCTTTTCCCAGCGTTTTGAGGCTTATTCAGCTCAGAATGGCTTAATACTGCACTATCTGACCAGGACAAGACAAACTAAGAACTCAGCCACACGGACTTGAAAGTTTCTTATTTACAATATTAGTAAACAAGCATTATGGTTGAAAGCCATAATTTGCTGTCGGGAGAGCCTTTCCCTCTTTCCCTCTTTTGTGCACTGTATACAAGCTCAGTGTGTGAATAAGCGCTTTTCCCAGCGTTTTGAGGCTTATTCAGCTCAGAATGGCTTAATACTGCACTATCTGACCAGGACAAGACAAACTAAGAACTCAGCCACACGGACTTGAAAGTTTCTTAATTTACAATATTAGTAAACAAGCATTATGGTTGAAAGCCATAATTTGCTGTCGGGAGAGCCTTTCCCTCTTTCCCTCTTTTGTGCACTGTATACAAGCTCAGTGTGTGAATAAGCGCTTTTCCCAGCGTTTTGAGGCTTATTCAGCTCAGAATGGCTTAATACTGCACTATCTGACCAGGACAAGACAAACTAAGAACTCAGCCACACGGACTTGAAAGTTTCTTAATTTACAATATTAGTAAACAAGCATTATGGTAATTTGCTGTCGGGAGAGCCTTTCCCTCTTTCCTCTTTTGTGCACTGTATACAAGCTCAGTGTGTGAATAAGCGCTTTTCCCAGCGTTTTGAGGCTTATTCAGCTCAGAATGGCTTAATACTGCACTATCTGACCAGGACAAGACAAACTAAGAACTCAGCCACACGACTTGAAAGTTTCTTAATTTACAATATTAGTAAACAAGCATTATGGTAATTTTGCTGTCGGGAGAGCCTTTCCCTTTCCCTCTTTTGTGCACTGTATACAAGCTCAGTGTGAATAAGCGCTTTTCCCAGCGTTTTGAGGCTTATTCAGCTCAGAATGGCTTAATACTGCACTATCTGACCAGGACAAGACAAACTAAGAACTCAGCCACACGGACTTGAAAGTTTCTTAATTTACAATATTAGTAAACAAGCATTATGGTAATTTGCTGTCGGAGAGCCTTTCCCTCTTTCCCTCTTTGCACTGTATACAAGCTCAGTGTGTGAATAAGCGCTTTTCCCAGCGTTTTGAGGCTTATTCAGCTCAGAATGGCTTAATACTGCACTATCTGACCAGGACAAGACAAACTAAGAACTCAGCCACACGGACTTGAAAGTTTCTTAATTTACAATATTAGTAAACAAGCATTATGGTAATTTGCTGTCGGGAGCCTTTCCCTCTTTTGTGCACTGTATACAAGCTCAGTGTGTGAATAAGCGCTTTTCCCAGCGTTTTGAGGCTTATTCAGCTCAGAATGGCTTAATACTGCACTATCTGACCAGGACAAGACAAACTAAGAACTCAGCCACACGGACTTGAAAGTTTCTTAATTTACAATATTAGTAAACAAGCATTATGGAATTTGCTGTCGGGAGAGCCTTTCCCTCTTTCCCTCTTTGTGCACTGTATACAAGCTCAGTGTGTGAATAAGCGCTTTTCCAGCGTTTTGAGGCTTATTCAGCTCAGAATGGCTTAATACTGCACTATCTGACCAGGACAAGACAAACTAAGAACTCAGCCACACGGACTTGAAAGTTTCTTAATTTACAATATTAGTAAACAAGCATTATGGTAATTGCTGTCGGGAGAGCCTTTCCTCTTTCCCTCTTTTGTGCACTGTATACAAGCTCAGTGTGTGAATAAGCGCTTTCCCAGCGTTTTGAGGCTTATTCAGCTCAGAATGGCTTAATACTGCACTATCTGACCAGGACAAGACAAACTAAGAACTCAGCCACACGGACTTGAAAGTTTCTTAATTTACAATATAGTAAACAAGCATTATGGTAATTTGCTGTCGGAGAGCCTTTCCCTCTTTCCCTCTTTTGTGCACTGTATACAAGCTCAGTGTGTGAATAAGCGCTTTTCCCAGCGTTTTGAGGCTTATTCAGCTCAGAATGGCTTAATACTGCACTATCTGACCAGGACAAGACAAACTAAGAACTCAGCCACACGGACTTGAAAGTTTCTTAATTTACAATATTAGTAAACAAGCATTATGGTTGAAAGCCATAATTTGCTGTCGGGAGAGCCTTCCCTCTTTCCCTCTTTTGTGCACTGTATACAAGCTCAGTGTGTAAGCGCTTTTCCCAGCGTTTTGAGGCTTATTCAGCTCAGAATGGCTTAATACTGCACTATCTGACCAGGACAAGACAAACTAAGAACTCAGCCACACGGACTTGAAAGTTTCTTAATTTACAATATTAGTAAACAAGCATTATGGTTGAAAGCCATAATTTGCTGTCGGGAGAGCCTTTCCTCTTTCCCTCTTTTGTGCACTGTATACAAGCTCAGTGTGTGAATAAGCGCTTTTCCCAGCGTTTTGAGGCTTATTCAGCTCAGAATGGCTTAATACTGCACTATCTGACCAGGACAAGACAAACTAAGAACTCAGCCACACGGACTTGAAAGTTTCTTATTTACAATATTAGTAAACAAGCATTATGGTTGAAAGCCAATTGCTGTCGGGAGAGCCTTTCCTCTTTCCCTCTTTTGTGCACTGTATACAAGCTCAGTGTGTGAATAAGCGCTTTTCCCAGCGTTTTGAGGCTTATTCAGCTCAGAATGGCTTAATACTGCACTATCTGACCAGGACAAGACAAACTAAGAACTCAGCCACACGGACTTGAAAGTTTCTTAATTTACAATATTAGTAAACAAGCATTATGGTTGAAAGCGCTGTCGGGAGAGCCTTTCCCTCTTTCCCTCTTTTGTGCACTGTATACAAGCTCAGTGTGTGAATAAGCGCTTTTCCCAGCGTTTTGAGGCTTATTCAGCTCAGAATGGCTTAATACTGCACTATCTGACCAGGACAAGACAAACTAAGAACTCAGCCACACGGACTTGAAAGTTTCTTATTTACAATATTAAACAAGCATTATGGTTGAATAATTGCTGTCGGGAGAGCCTTTCCCTCTTTCCCTCTTTTGTGCACTGTATACAAGCTCAGTGTGTGAATAAGCGCTTTTCCCAGCGTTTTGAGGCTTATTCAGCTCAGAATGGCTTAATACTGCACTATCTGACCAGGACAAGACAAACTAAGAACTCAGCCACACGGACTTGAAAGTTTCTTAATTTACAATATTAGTAAACAAGCATTATGGTAATTTGCTGTCGGGAGAGCCTTTCCCTCTTTCCCTCTTTTGTGCACTGTATACAAGCTCAGTGTGTGAATAAGCGCTTTTCCCAGCGTTTTGAGGCTTATTCAGCTCAGAATGGCTTAATACTGCACTATCTGACCAGGACAAGACAAACTAAGAACTCAGCCACACGGACTTGAAAGTTTCTTATTTACAATATTAGTAAACAAGCATTATGGTTGAAAGCCATAATTTGCTGTCGGGAGAGCCTTTCCCTCTTTCCCTCTTTGTGCACTGTATACAAGCTCAGTGTGTGAATAAGCGCTTTTCCCAGCGTTTTGAGGCTTATTCAGCTCAGAATGGCTTAATACTGCACTATCTGACCAGGACAAGACAAACTAAGAACTCAGCCACACGGACTTGAAAGTTTCTTAATTTACAATATTAGTAAACAAGCATTATGGTAATTTTGCTGTCGGGAGAGCCTTTCCTCTCTTTTGTGCACTGTATACAAGCTCAGTGTGTGAATAAGCGCTTTTCCAGCGTTTTGAGGCTTATTCAGCTCAGAATGGCTTAATACTGCACTATCTGACCAGGACAAGACAAACTAAGAACTCAGCCACACGGACTTGAAAGTTTCTTAATTTACAATATTAGTAAACAAGCATTATGGTAATTTGCTGTCGGGAGAGCCTTTCCCTCTTTCCCTCTTTTGTGCACTGTATACAAGCTCAGTGTGTGAATAAGCGCTTTTCCCAGCGTTTTGAGGCTTATTCAGCTCAGAATGGCTTAATACTGCACTATCTGACCAGGACAAGACAAACTAAGAACTCAGCCACACGGACTTGAAAGTTTCTTAATTTACAATATTAGTAAACAAGCATTATGGTTGAATAATTTGCTGTCGGGAGAGCCTTTCCCTCTTTCCCTCTTTTGTGCACTGTATACAAGCTCAGTGTGTGAATAAGCGCTTTTCCCAGCGTTT
>NW_026116128.1:0-17951 GCF_001640805.2 Lates calcarifer
CAGAAATCATGAGTGGCTCCATTGAAGTGATCAGAGTTGGGTAACAATATTGTCTATTACAGCTATCTCTATATATAT
The DNA here is from genome assembly GCF_001640805.2 of Lates calcarifer. NCBI lineage: Eukaryota > Metazoa > Chordata > Actinopteri > Centropomidae > Lates > Lates calcarifer. Next base: position 79 of record NW_026116128.1, read on the forward strand.
TGATCTGATAATAATACTCTAGCCACAATCTGTGGTGGTATTTGCTATGTGCAGTCACCCAAAGTCATAGCATTTAATCCATTCTAAAGATAGTCAGTGCTGAAGTTGAGCCAATAACACAAATTGTCAATAAGAACTATATCTTTCTTATGATTTTACCCATCATACAGGTGTTTCTTGTGGTTTCTGCTGCATTGTATCCCTGTTGTAGTGGATTTCCTTTCTTATGATCTCTCCTGCGTTGTATCCCTGTTGTAGTGGATTTCCTTGCACTGATCTGCCCCTCTTAAATACTGAATGAAGCCACTCCCACAGTACTCCACCTTGTTTTTCACAAAGTTTCAATGGCCTTGATAATGACTTGGTAAATAATCACACCTTTTTGTACGTAATCAACAGACAATCACCATCTTAAATTCATGCAGGCCATTAGCAGTTGATGAGTGGACATTTAGACTCCAATGAATCTTCCTGATGGAACTTATTGCCACATAGTAACCAGCTGCTATTCCATCTGTATTTGAAAACAATACAAAGAAGCCCTGCATATATACTCCAAATTGCTTCTGAGACACCGGGTATCACTGCATGGCCATAGAATAAACATTGAAATCTTCTGTTGCAGTCAGTTGCTTTTGTCACTTAAAACTGCCCCAACAAATAGCACTTACTGCTTTCCAAATTCAAGTCTGTGCCTGTGTTAGGGTAATGTTGGTGATAAATTGATGTACTTAGCTTATCCTGTGAAAATGGTGTAAAATGGCAGTCTCCATGTTTGTTGAAGCAACTCACAACCAAGACAACCCCAAAGAGAAGCACTTATGAAGACAGAAATCATGAGTGGCTCTATTTGAAGTGATCAGAGTTGGACTCCATTAAGAAAATGGCTTTCGATGTAGTCAGTTGCTTTTGTCACTTAAAACTGCCCCAACAAGTAGCACTTACTGCATTTGGTAGTCAAAGTCAATGCTCAAGTTGGGGTAATAGTAGTGACATATTGAAAAATCTTTTAAATATATTTTGCTGGCAGCTTTAATATACAGAATGAGTGCCATGATGAATTCTTGATACAGAACAGGGACTTCCAAAATCAGCAACACTACCCCAACAAATAGCACTTACTGCTTTCCAAATTCATGTCTGTGCCTGTGTTAGGGTAATGTTGGTGATAAATTGATGTACTTAGCTTATCCTGTGAAAATGGTGTAAAATGGCAGTCTCCATGTTTGTTGAAGAACTCACAACCAAGACAACCCCAAAGAGAAGCACTTATGAAGACAGAAATCATGAGTGGCTCTATTTGAAGTGAACAGAGTTGGACTCCATTAAGAAAATGGCTTTCGATGTAGTCAGTTGCTTTTGTCACTTAAAACTGCCCCAACAAGTAGCACTTACTGCATTTGGTAGTCAAAGTCAATGCTCAAGTTGGGGTAATAGTAGTGACATATTGAAAAATCTTTTAAATATATTTTGCTGGCAGCTTTAATATACAGAATGAGTGCCATGATGAATTCTTGATACAGAACAGGGACTTCCAAAATCAGCAACACTACCCCAACAAATAGCACTTACTGCTTTCCAAATTCATGTCTGTGCCTGTGTTAGGGTAATGTTGGTGATAAATTGATGTACTTAGCTTATCCTGTGAAAATGGTGTAAAATGGCAGTCTCCATGTTTGTTGAACAACTCACAACCAAGACAACCCCAAAGAGAAGCACTTATGAAGTGCAGAAATCATGAGTGGCTCCATTTGAAGTGATCAGAGTTGGGTAACAATATTGTCTATTACAGCTATCTCTATATATTGATCTGATAATAATACTCTAGCCACAATCTGTGGTATTTGCTATGTGCAGTCACCCAAAGTCATAGCATTTAATCCATTCTAAAGATAGTCAGTGCTGAAGTTGAGCCAATAACACAAATTGTCAATAAGAACTATATCTTTCTTATGATTTTACCCATCATACAGGTGTTTCTTGTGGTTTCTGCTGCATTGTATCCCTGTTGTAGTGGATTTCCTTTCTTATGATCTCTCCTGCGTTGTATCCCTGTTGTAGTGGATTTCCTTGCACTGATCTGCCCCTCTTAAATACTGAATGAAGCCACTCCCACAGTACTCCACCTTGTTTTTCACAAAGTTTCAATGGCCTTGATAATGACTTGGTAAATAATCACACCTTTTTGCACGTAATCAACAGACAATCACCATCTTAAATTCATGCAGGCCATTAGCAGTTGATGAGTGGACATTTAGACTCCAATGAATCTTCCTGATGGAACTTATTGCCACATAGTAACCAGCTGCTATTCCATCTGTATTTGAAAACAATACAAAGAAGCCCTGCATATATACTCCAAATTGCTTCTGAGACACCGGGTATCACTGCATGGCCATAGAATAAACATTGAAATCTTCTGTTGCAGTCAGTTGCTTTTGTCACTTAAAACTGCCCCAACAAATAGCACTTACTGCTTTCCAAATTCAAGTCTGTGCCTGTGTTAGGGTAATGTTGGTGATAAATTGATGTACTTAGCTTATCCTGTGAAAATGGTGTAAAATGGCAGTCTCCATGTTTGTTGAAGAACTCACAACCAAGACAACCCCAAAGAGAAGCACTTATGAAGACAGAAATCACGAGTGGCTCTATTTGAAGTGATCAGAGTTGGACTCCATTAAGAAAATGGCTTTCGATGTAGTCAGTTGCTTTTGTCACTTAAAACTGCCCCAACAAGTAGCACTTACTGCATTTGGTAGTCAAAGTCAATGCTCAAGTTGGGGTAATAGTAGTGACATATTGAAAAATCTTTTAAATATATTTTGCTGGCAGCTTTAATATACAGAATGAGTGCCATGATGAATTCTTGATACAGAACAGGGACTTCCAAAATCAGCAACACTACCCCAACAAATAGCACTTACTGCTTTCCAAATTCATGTCTGTGCCTGTGTTAGGGTAATGTTGGTGATAAATTGATGTACTTAGCTTATCCTGTGAAAATGGTGTAAAATGGCAGTCTCCATGTTTGTTGAACAACTCACAACCAAGACAACCCCAAAGAGAAGCACTTATGAAGACAGAAATCATGAGTGGCTCTATTTGAAGTGATCAGAGTTGGACTCCATTAAGAAAATGGCTTTCGATGTAGTCAGTTGCTTTTGTCACTTAAAACTGCCCCAACAAGTAGCACTTACTGCATTTGGTAGTCAAAGTCAATGCTCAAGTTGGGGTAATAGTAGTGACATATTGAAAAATCTTTTAAATATATTTTGCTGGCAGCTTTAATATACAGAATGAGTGCCATGATGAATTCTTGATACAGAACAGGGACTTCCAAAATCAGCAACACTACCCCAACAAATAGCACTTACTGCTTTCCAAATTCATGTCTGTGCCTGTGTTAGGGTAATGTTGGTGATAAATTGATGTACTTAGCTTATCCTGTGAAAATGGTGTAAAATGGCAGTCTCCATGTTTGTTGAACAACTCACAACCAAGACAACCCCAAAGAGAAGCACTTATGAAGTGCAGAAATCATGAGTGGCTCCATTTGAAGTGATCAGAGTTGGGTAACAATATTGTCTATTACAGCTATCTCTATATATTGATCTGATAATAATACTCTAGCCACAATCTGTGGTATTTGCTATGTGCAGTCACCCAAAGTCATAGCATTTAATCCATTCTAAAGATAGTCAGTGCTGAAGTTGAGCCAATAACACAAATTGTCAATAAGAACTATATCTTTCTTATGATTTTACCCATCATACAGGTGTTTCTTGTGGTTTCTGCTGCATTGTATCCCTGTTGTAGTGGATTTCCTTTCTTATGATCTCTCCTGCGTTGTATCCCTGTTGTAGTGGATTTCCTTGCACTGATCTGCCCCTCTTAAATACTGAATGAAGCCACTCCCACAGTACTCCACCTTGTTTTTCACAAAGTTTCAATGGCCTTGATAATGACTTGGTAAATAATCACACCTTTTTGCACGTAATCAACAGACAATCACCATCTTAAATTCATGCAGGCCATTAGCAGTTGATGAGTGGACATTTAGACTCCAATGAATCTTCCTGATGGAACTTATTGCCACATAGTAACCAGCTGCTATTCCATCTGTATTTGAAAACAATACAAAGAAGCCCTGCATATATACTCCAAATTGCTTCTGGGACACCGGGTATCACTGCATGGCCATAGAATAAACATTGAAATCTTCTGTTGCAGTCAGTTGCTTTTGTCACTTAAAACTGCCCCAACAAATAGCACTTACTGCTTTCCAAATTCAAGTCTGTGCCTGTGTTAGGGTAATGTTGGTGATAAATTGATGTACTTAGCTTATCCTGTGAAAATGGTGTAAAATGGCAGTCTCCATGTTTGTTGAAGAACTCACAACCAAGACAACCCCAAAGAGAAGCACTTATGAAGACAGAAATCACGAGTGGCTCTATTTGAAGTGATCAGAGTTGGACTCCATTAAGAAAATGGCTTTCGATGTAGTCAGTTGCTTTTGTCACTTAAAACTGCCCCAACAAGTAGCACTTTCTGCATTTGGTAGTCAAAGTCAATGCTCAAGTTAGGATAATAGTAGTGACATATAGAAAAATCTCTAAATATATTTTGCTGGCAGCTTTAATATACAGAATGAGTGCCATGATGAATTCTTGATACAGAACAGGGACTTCCAAAATCAGCAACACTACCCCAACAAATAGCACTTACTGCTTTCCAAATTCAAGTCTGTGCCTGTGTTAGGGTAATGTTGGTGATAAATTGATGTACTTAGCTTATCCTGTGAAAATGGTGTAAAATGGCAGTCTCCATGTTTGTTGAACAACTCACAACCAAGACAACCCCAAAGAGAAGCACTTATGAAGTGCAGAAATCATGAGTGGCTCCATTTGAAGTGATCAGAGTTGGGTAACAATATTGTCTATTACAGCTATCTCTATATATTGATCTGATAATAATACTCTAGCCACAATCTGTGGTATTTGCTATGTGCAGTCACCCAAAGTCATAGCATTTAATCCATTCTAAAGATAGTCAGTGCTGAAGTTGAGCCAATAACACAAATTGTCAATAAGAACTATATCTTTCTTATGATTTTACCCATCATACAGGTGTTTCTTGTGGTTTCTGCTGCATTGTATCCCTGTTGTAGTGGATTTCCTTTCTTATGATCTCTCCTGCGTTGTATCCCTGTTGTAGTGGATTTCCTTGCACTGATCTGCCCCTCTTAAATACTGAATGAAGCCACTCCCACAGTACTCCACCTTGTTTTTCACAAAGTTTCAATGGCCTTGATAATGACTTGGTAAATAATCACACCTTTTTGTACGTAATCAACAGACAATCACCATCTTAAATTCATGCAGGCCATTAGCAGTTGATGAGTGGACATTTAGACTCCAATGAATCTTCCTGATGGAACTTATTGCCACATAGTAACCAGCTGCTATTCCATCTGTATTTGAAAACAATACAAAGAAGCCCTGCATATATACTCCAAATTGCTTCTGAGACACCGGGTATCACTGCATGGCCATAGAATAAACATTGAAATCTTCTGTTGCAGTCAGTTGCTTTTGTCACTTAAAACTGCCCCAACAAATAGCACTTACTGCTTTCCAAATTCAAGTCTGTGCCTGTGTTAGGGTAATGTTGGTGATAAATTGATGTACTTAGCTTATCCTGTGAAAATGGTGTAAAATGGCAGTCTCCATGTTTGTTGAACAACTCACAACCAAGACAACCCCAAAGAGAAGCACTTATGAAGACAGAAATCATGAGTGGCTCTATTTGAAGTGATCAGAGTTGGACTCCATTAAGAAAATGGCTTTCGATGTAGTCAGTTGCTTTTGTCACTTAAAACTGCCCCAACAAGTAGCACTTACTGCATTTGGTAGTCAAAGTCAATGCTCAAGTTGGGGTAATAGTAGTGACATATTGAAAAATCTTTTAAATATATTTTGCTGGCAGCTTTAATATACAGAATGAGTGCCATGATGAATTCTTGATACAGAACAGGGACTTCCAAAATCAGCAACACTACCCCAACAAATAGCACTTACTGCTTTCCAAATTCATGTCTGTGCCTGTGTTAGGGTAATGTTGGTGATAAATTGATGTACTTAGCTTATCCTGTGAAAATGGTGTAAAATGGCAGTCTCCATGTTTGTTGAAGAACTCACAACCAAGACAACCCCAAAGAGAAGCACTTATGAAGACAGAAATCATGAGTGGCTCTATTTGAAGTGATCAGAGTTGGACTCCATTAAGAAAATGGCTTTCGATGTAGTCAGTTGCTTTTGTCACTTAAAACTGCCCCAACAAGTAGCACTTACTGCATTTGGTAGTCAAAGTCAATGCTCAAGTTGGGGTAATAGTAGTGACATATTGAAAAATCTTTTAAATATATTTTGCTGGCAGCTTTAATATACAGAATGAGTGCCATGATGAATTCTTGATACAGAACAGGGACTTCCAAAATCAGCAACACTACCCCAACAAATAGCACTTACTGCTTTCCAAATTCATGTCTGTGCCTGTGTTAGGGTAATGTTGGTGATAAATTGATGTACTTAGCTTATCCTGTGAAAATGGTGTAAAATGGCAGTCTCCATGTTTGTTGAACAACTCACAACCAAGACAACCCCAAAGAGAAGCACTTATGAAGTGCAGAAATCATGAGTGGCTCCATTTGAAGTGATCAGAGTTGGGTAACAATATTGTCTATTACAGCTATCTCTATATATTGATCTGATAATAATACTCTAGCCACAATCTGTGGTATTTGCTATGTGCAGTCACCCAAAGTCATAGCATTTAATCCATTCTAAAGATAGTCAGTGCTGAAGTTGAGCCAATAACACAAATTGTCAATAAGAACTATATCTTTCTTATGATTTTACCCATCATACAGGTGTTTCTTGTGGTTTCTGCTGCATTGTATCCCTGTTGTAGTGGATTTCCTTTCTTATGATCTCTCCTGCGTTGTATCCCTGTTGTAGTGGATTTCCTTGCACTGATCTGCCCCTCTTAAATACTGAATGAAGCCACTCCCACAGTACTCCACCTTGTTTTTCACAAAGTTTCAATGGCCTTGATAATGACTTGGTAAATAATCACACCTTTTTGCACGTAATCAACAGACAATCACCATCTTAAATTCATGCAGGCCATTAGCAGTTGATGAGTGGACATTTAGACTCCAATGAATCTTCCTGATGGAACTTATTGCCACATAGTAACCAGCTGCTATTCCATCTGTATTTGAAAACAATACAAAGAAGCCCTGCATATATACTCCAAATTGCTTCTGGAGACACCGGGTATCACTGCATGGCCATAGAATAAACATTGAAATCTTCTGTTGCAGTCAGTTGCTTTTGTCACTTAAAACTGCCCCAACAAATAGCACTTACTGCTTTCCAAATTCAAGTCTGTGCCTGTGTTAGGGTAATGTTGGTGATAAATTGATGTACTTAGCTTATCCTGTGAAAATGGTGTAAAATGGCAGTCTCCATGTTTGTTGAAGAACTCACAACCAAGACAACCCCAAAGAGAAGCACTTATGAAGACAGAAATCATGAGTGGCTCTATTTGAAGTGATCAGAGTTGGACTCCATTAAGAAAATGGCTTTCGATGTAGTCAGTTGCTTTTGTCACTTAAAACTGCCCCAACAAGTAGCACTTACTGCATTTGGTAGTCAAAGTCAATGCTCAAGTTGGGGTAATAGTAGTGACATATTGAAAAATCTTTTAAATATATTTTGCTGGCAGCTTTAATATACAGAATGAGTGCCATGATGAATTCTTGATACAGAACAGGGACTTCCAAAATCAGCAACACTACCCCAACAAATAGCACTTACTGCTTTCCAAATTCATGTCTGTGCCTGTGTTAGGGTAATGTTGGTGATAAATTGATGTACTTAGCTTATCCTGTGAAAATGGTGTAAAATGGCAGTCTCCATGTTTGTTGAACAACTCACAACCAAGACAACCCCAAAGAGAAGCACTTATGAAGTGCAGAAATCATGAGTGGCTCCATTTGAAGTGATCAGAGTTGGGTAACAATATTGTCTATTACAGCTATCTCTATATATTGATCTGATAATAATACTCTAGCCACAATCTGTGGTATTTGCTATGTGCAGTCACCCAAAGTCATAGCATTTAATCCATTCTAAAGATAGTCAGTGCTGAAGTTGAGCCAATAACACAAATTGTCAATAAGAACTATATCTTTCTTATGATTTTACCCATCATACAGGTGTTTCTTGTGGTTTCTGCTGCATTGTATCCCTGTTGTAGTGGATTTCCTTTCTTATGATCTCTCCTGCGTTGTATCCCTGTTGTAGTGGATTTCCTTGCACTGATCTGCCCCTCTTAAATACTGAATGAAGCCACTCCCACAGTACTCCACCTTGTTTTTCACAAAGTTTCAATGGCCTTGATAATGACTTGGTAAATAATCACACCTTTTTGTACGTAATCAACAGACAATCACCATCTTAAATTCATGCAGGCCATTAGCAGTTGATGAGTGGACATTTAGACTCCAATGAATCTTCCTGATGGAACTTATTGCCACATAGTAACCAGCTGCTATTCCATCTGTATTTGAAAACAATACAAAGAAGCCCTGCATATATACTCCAAATTGCTTCTGAGACACCGGGTATCACTGCATGGCCATAGAATAAACATTGAAATCTTCTGTTGCAGTCAGTTGCTTTTGTCACTTAAAACTGCCCCAACAAATAGCACTTACTGCTTTCCAAATTCAAGTCTGTGCCTGTGTTAGGGTAATGTTGGTGATAAATTGATGTACTTAGCTTATCCTGTGAAAATGGTGTAAAATGGCAGTCTCCATGTTTGTTGAAGAACTCACAACCAAGACAACCCCAAAGAGAAGCACTTATGAAGACAGAAATCACGAGTGGCTCTATTTGAAGTGATCAGAGTTGGACTCCATTAAGAAAATGGCTTTCGATGTAGTCAGTTGCTTTTGTCACTTAAAACTGCCCCAACAAGTAGCACTTACTGCATTTGGTAGTCAAAGTCAATGCTCAAGTTGGGTAATAGTAGTGACATATTGAAAAATCTTTTAAATATATTTTGCTGGCAGCTTTAATATACAGAATGAGTGCCATGATGAATTCTTGATACAGAACAGGGACTTCCAAAATCAGCAACACTACCCCAACAAATAGCACTTACTGCTTTCCAAATTCATGTCTGTGCCTGTGTTAGGGTAATGTTGGTGATAAATTGATGTACTTAGCTTATCCTGTGAAAATGGTGTAAAATGGCAGTCTCCATGTTTGTTGAAGAACTCACAACCAAGACAACCCCAAAGAGAAGCACTTATGAAGACAGAAATCATGAGTGGCTCCATTTGAAGTGATCAGAGTTGGGTAACAATATTGTCTATTACAGCTATCTCTATATATTGATCTGATAATAATACTCTAGCCACAATCTGTGGTATTTGCTATGTGCAGTCACCCAAAGTCATAGCATTTAATCCATTCTAAAGATAGTCAGTGCTGAAGTTGAGCCAATAACACAAATTGTCAATAAGAACTATATCTTTCTTATGATTTTACCCATCATACAGGTGTTTCTTGTGGTTTCTGCTGCATTGTATCCCTGTTGTAGTGGATTTCCTTTCTTATGATCTCTCCTGCGTTGTATCCCTGTTGTAGTGGATTTCCTTGCACTGATCTGCCCCTCTTAAATACTGAATGAAGCCACTCCCACAGTACTCCACCTTGTTTTTCACAAAGTTTCAATGGCCTTGATAATGACTTGGTAAATAATCACACCTTTTTGTACGTAATCAACAGACAATCACCATCTTAAATTCATGCAGGCCATTAGCAGTTGATGAGTGGACATTTAGACTCCAATGAATCTTCCTGATGGAACTTATTGCCACATAGTAACCAGCTGCTATTCCATCTGTATTTGAAAACAATACAAAGAAGCCCTGCATATATACTCCAAATTGCTTCTGAGACACCGGGTATCACTGCATGGCCATAGAATAAACATTGAAATCTTCTGTTGCAGTCAGTTGCTTTTGTCACTTAAAACTGCCCCAACAAATAGCACTTACTGCTTTCCAAATTCAAGTCTGTGCCTGTGTTAGGGTAATGTTGGTGATAAATTGATGTACTTAGCTTATCCTGTGAAAATGGTGTAAAATGGCAGTCTCCATGTTTGTTGAAGAACTCACAACCAAGACAACCCCAAAGAGAAGCACTTATGAAGACAGAAATCATGAGTGGCTCTATTTGAAGTGATCAGAGTTGGACTCCATTAAGAAAATGGCTTTCGATGTAGTCAGTTGCTTTTGTCACTTAAAACTGCCCCAACAAGTAGCACTTACTGCATTTGGTAGTCAAAGTCAATGCTCAAGTTGGGGTAATAGTAGTGACATATTGAAAAATCTTTTAAATATATTTTGCTGGCAGCTTTAATATACAGAATGAGTGCCATGATGAATTCTTGATACAGAACAGGGACTTCCAAAATCAGCAACACTACCCCAACAAATAGCACTTACTGCTTTCCAAATTCATGTCTGTGCCTGTGTTAGGGTAATGTTGGTGATAAATTGATGTACTTAGCTTATCCTGTGAAAATGGTGTAAAATGGCAGTCTCCATGTTTGTTGAAGAACTCACAACCAAGACAACCCCAAAGAGAAGCACTTATGAAGTGCAGAAATCATGAGTGGCTCCATTTGAAGTGATCAGAGTTGGGTAACAATATTGTCTATTACAGCTATCTCTATATATTGATCTGATAATAATACTCTAGCCACAATCTGTGGTATTTGCTATGTGCAGTCACCCAAAGTCATAGCATTTAATCCATTCTAAAGATAGTCAGTGCTGAAGTTGAGCCAATAACACAAATTGTCAATAAGAACTATATCTTTCTTATGATTTTACCCATCATACAGGTGTTTCTTGTGGTTTCTGCTGCATTGTATCCCTGTTGTAGTGGATTTCCTTTCTTATGATCTCTCCTGCGTTGTATCCCTGTTGTAGTGGATTTCCTTGCACTGATCTGCCCCTCTTAAATACTGAATGAAGCCACTCCCACAGTACTCCACCTTGTTTTTCACAAAGTTTCAATGGCCTTGATAATGACTTGGTAAATAATCACACCTTTTTGCACGTAATCAACAGACAATCACCATCTTAAATTCATGCAGGCCATTAGCAGTTGATGAGTGGACATTTAGACTCCAATGAATCTTCCTGATGGAACTTATTGCCACATAGTAACCAGCTGCTATTCCATCTGTATTTGAAAACAATACAAAGAAGCCCTGCATATATACTCCAAATTGCTTCTGAGACACCGGGTATCACTGCATGGCCATAGAATAAACATTGAAATCTTCTGTTGCAGTCAGTTGCTTTTGTCACTTAAAACTGCCCCAACAAATAGCACTTACTGCTTTCCAAATTCAAGTCTGTGCCTGTGTTAGGGTAATGTTGGTGATAAATTGATGTACTTAGCTTATCCTGTGAAAATGGTGTAAAATGGCAGTCTCCATGTTTGTTGAAGAACTCACAACCAAGACAACCCCAAAGAGAAGCACTTATGAAGACAGAAATCATGAGTGGCTCTATTTGAAGTGATCAGAGTTGGACTCCATTAAGAAAATGGCTTTCGATGTAGTCAGTTGCTTTTGTCACTTAAAACTGCCCCAACAAGTAGCACTTACTGCATTTGGTAGTCAAAGTCAATGCTCAAGTTAGGGTAATAGTAGTGACATATTGAAAAATCTTTTAAATATATTTTGCTGGCAGCTTTAATATACAGAATGAGTGCCATGATGAATTCTTGATACAGAACAGGGACTTCCAAAATCAGCAACACTACCCCAACAAATAGCACTTACTGCTTTCCAAATTCATGTCTGTGCCTGTGTTAGGGTAATGTTGGTGATAAATTGATGTACTTAGCTTATCCTGTGAAAATGGTGTAAAATGGCAGTCTCCATGTTTGTTGAAGAACTCACAACCAAGACAACCCCAAAGAGAAGCACTTATGAAGTGCAGAAATCATGAGTGGCTCCATTTGAAGTGATCAGAGTTGGGTAACAATATTGTCTATTACAGCTATCTCTATATATTGATCTGATAATAATACTCTAGCCACAATCTGTGGTATTTGCTATGTGCAGTCACCCAAAGTCATAGCATTTAATCCATTCTAAAGATAGTCAGTGCTGAAGTTGAGCCAATAACACAAATTGTCAATAAGAACTATATCTTTCTTATGATTTTACCCATCATACAGGTGTTTCTTGTGGTTTCTGCTGCATTGTATCCCTGTTGTAGTGGATTTCCTTTCTTATGATCTCTCCTGCGTTGTATCCCTGTTGTAGTGGATTTCCTTGCACTGATCTGCCCCTCTTAAATACTGAATGAAGCCACTCCCACAGTACTCCACCTTGTTTTTCACAAAGTTTCAATGGCCTTGATAATGACTTGGTAAATAATCACACCTTTTTGCACGTAATCAACAGACAATCACCATCTTAAATTCATGCAGGCCATTAGCAGTTGATGAGTGGACATTTAGACTCCAATGAATCTTCCTGATGGAACTTATTGCCACATAGTAACCAGCTGCTATTCCATCTGTATTTGAAAACAATACAAAGAAGCCCTGCATATATACTCCAAATTGCTTCTGAGACACCGGGTATCACTGCATGGCCATAGAATAAACATTGAAATCTTCTGTTGCAGTCAGTTGCTTTTGTCACTTAAAACTGCCCCAACAAATAGCACTTACTGCTTTCCAAATTCAAGTCTGTGCCTGTGTTAGGGTAATGTTGGTGATAAATTGATGTACTTAGCTTATCCTGTGAAAATGGTGTAAAATGGCAGTCTCCATGTTTGTTGAAGAACTCACAACCAAGACAACCCCAAAGAGAAGCACTTATGAAGACAGAAATCACGAGTGGCTCTATTTGAAGTGATCAGAGTTGGACTCCATTAAGAAAATGGCTTTCGATGTAGTCAGTTGCTTTTGTCACTTAAAACTGCCCCAACAAGTAGCACTTACTGCATTTGGTAGTCAAAGTCAATGCTCAAGTTGGGGTAATAGTAGTGACATATTGAAAAATCTTTTAAATATATTTTGCTGGCAGCTTTAATATACAGAATGAGTGCCATGATGAATTCTTGATACAGAACAGGGACTTCCAAAATCAGCAACACTACCCCAACAAATAGCACTTACTGCTTTCCAAATTCATGTCTGTGCCTGTGTTAGGGTAATGTTGGTGATAAATTGATGTACTTAGCTTATCCTGTGAAAATGGTGTAAAATGGCAGTCTCCATGTTTGTTGAACAACTCACAACCAAGACAACCCCAAAGAGAAGCACTTATGAAGACAGAAATCATGAGTGGCTCTATTTGAAGTGAACAGAGTTGGACTCCATTAAGAAAATGGCTTTCGATGTAGTCAGTTGCTTTTGTCACTTAAAACTGCCCCAACAAGTAGCACTTACTGCATTTGGTAGTCAAAGTCAATGCTCAAGTTGGGGTAATAGTAGTGACATATTGAAAAATCTTTTAAATATATTTTGCTGGCAGCTTTAATATACAGAATGAGTGCCATGATGAATTCTTGATACAGAACAGGGACTTCCAAAATCAGCAACACTACCCCAACAAATAGCACTTACTGCTTTCCAAATTCATGTCTGTGCCTGTGTTAGGGTAATGTTGGTGATAAATTGATGTACTTAGCTTATCCTGTGAAAATGGTGTAAAATGGCAGTCTCCATGTTTGTTGAACAACTCACAACCAAGACAACCCCAAAGAGAAGCACTTATGAAGTGCAGAAATCATGAGTGGCTCCATTTGAAGTGATCAGAGTTGGGTAACAATATTGTCTATTACAGCTATCTCTATATATTGATCTGATAATAATACTCTAGCCACAATCTGTGGTATTTGCTATGTGCAGTCACCCAAAGTCATAGCATTTAATCCATTCTAAAGATAGTCAGTGCTGAAGTTGAGCCAATAACACAAATTGTCAATAAGAACTATATCTTTCTTATGATTTTACCCATCATACAGGTGTTTCTTGTGGTTTCTGCTGCATTGTATCCCTGTTGTAGTGGATTTCCTTTCTTATGATCTCCTGCTTGTATCCCTGTTGTAGTGGATTTCCTTGCACTGATCTGCCCCTCTTAAATACTGAATGAAGCCACTCCCACAGTACTCCACCTTGTTTTTCACAAAGTTTCAATGGCCTTGATAATGACTTGGTAAATAATCACACCTTTTTGCACGTAATCAACAGACAATCACCATCTTAAATTCATGCAGGCCATTAGCAGTTGATGAGTGGACATTTAGACTCCAATGAATCTTCCTGATGGAACTTATTGCCACATAGTAACCAGCTGCTATTCCATCTGTATTTGAAAACAATACAAAGAAGCCCTGCATATATACTCCAAATTGCTTCTGGGACACCGGGTATCACTGCATGGCCATAGAATAAACATTGAAATCTTCTGTTGCAGTCAGTTGCTTTTGTCACTTAAAACTGCCCCAACAAATAGCACTTACTGCTTTCCAAATTCAAGTCTGTGCCTGTGTTAGGGTAATGTTGGTGATAAATTGATGTACTTAGCTTATCCTGTGAAAATGGTGTAAAATGGCAGTCTCCATGTTTGTTGAAGAACTCACAACCAAGACAACCCCAAAGAGAAGCACTTATGAAGACAGAAATCACGAGTGGCTCTATTTGAAGTGATCAGAGTTGGACTCCATTAAGAAAATGGCTTTCGATGTAGTCAGTTGCTTTTGTCACTTAAAACTGCCCCAACAAGTAGCACTTTCTGCATTTGGTAGTCAAAGTCAATGCTCAAGTTAGGATAATAGTAGTGACATATAGAAAAATCTCTAAATATATTTTGCTGGCAGCTTTAATATACAGAATGAGTGCCATGATGAATTCTTGATACAGAACAGGGACTTCCAAAATCAGCAACACTACCCCAACAAATAGCACTTACTGCTTTCCAAATTCAAGTCTGTGCCTGTGTTAGGGTAATGTTGGTGATAAATTGATGTACTTAGCTTATCCTGTGAAAATGGTGTAAAATGGCAGTCTCCATGTTTGTTGAACAACTCACAACCAAGACAACCCCAAAGAGAAGCACTTATGAAGTGCAGAAATCATGAGTGGCTCCATTTGAAGTGATCAGAGTTGGGTAACAATATTGTCTATTACAGCTATCTCTATATATTGATCTGATAATAATACTCTAGCCACAATCTGTGGTATTTGCTATGTGCAGTCACCCAAAGTCATAGCATTTAATCCATTCTAAAGATAGTCAGTGCTGAAGTTGAGCCAATAACACAAATTGTCAATAAGAACTATATCTTTCTTATGATTTTACCCATCATACAGGTGTTTCTTGTGGTTTCTGCTGCATTGTATCCCTGTTGTAGTGGATTTCCTTTCTTATGATCTCTCCTGCGTTGTATCCCTGTTGTAGTGGATTTCCTTGCACTGATCTGCCCCTCTTAAATACTGAATGAAGCCACTCCCACAGTACTCCACCTTGTTTTTCACAAAGTTTCAATGGCCTTGATAATGACTTGGTAAATAATCACACCTTTTTGTACGTAATCAACAGACAATCACCATCTTAAATTCATGCAGGCCATTAGCAGTTGATGAGTGGACATTTAGACTCCAATGAATCTTCCTGATGGAACTTATTGCCACATAGTAACCAGCTGCTATTCCATCTGTATTTGAAAACAATACAAAGAAGCCCTGCATATATACTCCAAATTGCTTCTGAGACACCGGGTATCACTGCATGGCCATAGAATAAACATTGAAATCTTCTGTTGCAGTCAGTTGCTTTTGTCACTTAAAACTGCCCCAACAAATAGCACTTACTGCTTTCCAAATTCAAGTCTGTGCCTGTGTTAGGGTAATGTTGGTGATAAATTGATGTACTTAGCTTATCCTGTGAAAATGGTGTAAAATGGCAGTCTCCATGTTTGTTGAAGAACTCACAACCAAGACAACCCCAAAGAGAAGCACTTATGAAGACAGAAATCATGAGTGGCTCTATTTGAAGTGATCAGAGTTGGACTCCATTAAGAAAATGGCTTTCGATGTAGTCAGTTGCTTTTGTCACTTAAAACTGCCCCAACAAGTAGCACTTACTGCATTTGGTAGTCAAAGTCAATGCTCAAGTTGGGGTAATAGTAGTGACATATTGAAAAATCTTTTAAATATATTTTGCTGGCAGCTTTAATATACAGAATGAGTGCCATGATGAATTCTTGATACAGAACAGGGACTTCCAAAATCAGCAACACTACCCCAACAAATAGCACTTACTGCTTTCCAAATTCATGTCTGTGCCTGTGTTAGGGTAATGTTGGTGATAAATTGATGTACTTAGCTTATCCTGTGAAAATGGTGTAAAATGGCAGTCTCCATGTTTGTTGAAGAACTCACAACCAAGACAACCCCAAAGAGAAGCACTTATGAAGACAGAAATCATGAGTGGCTCTATTTGAAGTGATCAGAGTTGGACTCCATTAAGAAAATGGCTTTCGATGTAGTCAGTTGCTTTTGTCACTTAAAACTGCCCCAACAAGTAGCACTTACTGCATTTGGTAGTCAAAGTCAATGCTCAAGTTGGGGTAATAGTAGTGACATATTGAAAAATCTTTTAAATATATTTTGCTGGCAGCTTTAATATACAGAATGAGTGCCATGATGAATTCTTGATACAGAACAGGGACTTCCAAAATCAGCAACACTACCCCAACAAATAGCACTTACTGCTTTCCAAATTCATGTCTGTGCCTGTGTTAGGGTAATGTTGGTGATAAATTGATGTACTTAGCTTATCCTGTGAAAATGGTGTAAAATGGCAGTCTCCATGTTTGTTGAACAACTCACAACCAAGACAACCCCAAAGAGAAGCACTTATGAAGTGCAGAAATCATGAGTGGCTCCATTTGAAGTGATCAGAGTTGGGTAACAATATTGTCTATTACAGCTATCTCTATATATTGATCTGATAATAATACTCTAGCCACAATCTGTGGTATTTGCTATGTGCAGTCACCCAAAGTCATAGCATTTAATCCATTCTAAAGATAGTCAGTGCTGAAGTTGAGCCAATAACACAAATTGTCAATAAGAACTATATCTTTCTTATGATTTTACCCATCATACAGGTGTTTCTTGTGGTTTCTGCTGCATTGTATCCCTGTTGTAGTGGATTTCCTTTCTTATGATCTCTCCTGCGTTGTATCCCTGTTGTAGTGGATTTCCTTGCACTGATCTGCCCCTCTTAAATACTGAATGAAGCCACTCCCACAGTACTCCACCTTGTTTTTCACAAAGTTTCAATGGCCTTGATAATGACTTGGTAAATAATCACACCTTTTTGCACGTAATCAACAGACAATCACCATCTTAAATTCATGCAGGCCATTAGCAGTTGATGAGTGGACATTTAGACTCCAATGAATCTTCCTGATGGAACTTATTGCCACATAGTAACCAGCTGCTATTCCATCTGTATTTGAAAACAATACAAAGAAGCCCTGCATATATACTCCAAATTGCTTCTGAGACACCGGGTATCACTGCATGGCCATAGAATAAACATTGAAATCTTCTGTTGCAGTCAGTTGCTTTTTGTCACTTAAAACTGCCCCCAACAAATAGCACTTACTGCTTTCCAAATTCAAGTCTGTGCCTGTGTTAGGGTAATGTTGGTGATAAATTGATGTACTTAGCTTATCCTGTGAAAATGGT
>NW_026116129.1:0-14572 GCF_001640805.2 Lates calcarifer
ACCGGTTCTGAAGGTCCTTCCTGTCTCGGCTTCTGCTCGCTCATTAAACTCAGAATGAAAAACTGCTGTCTAGTGAAAGGAGAGGGGAAAGTAAAATCTCATTCACTTTTATATGAATATTGGTCAAATTCTATTGATCATGTACAGTCGGGATGTATGGAAAGTGTGAGCCGCCGAGGGGGATCTTTTTCCCGTCTGTCGACTCACATTGAGTCCCGCGTCTGAAAGTCCTCCTGTCTCGGCTTCTGCTCGCTCATTAAGCTCAGAATTATCAAATGCTGTCTCCAGTGAACGGAGAAGAGAAGATGAGATTTCAGCCACTTTACTATGAATATTGGTCCAATTCTAATTTTCATGAACTGTAGGGATGGATGGAAACAGTCCGTGACCGAGGGGAAACATTTTCCCGTCTGTGAACTCACAGTGAGTCCCGCGTCTGAAAGTCTTGCTGTCTCGGATTCTGCTCACGGTGATTCCCGCGTCTGAAAGTCCTCCTGTCTCGGCTTCTGCTCGCTCACTAAGCTCAGAATGAAAAACTGCTGTCTAGTGAATGGAGAGGAGAAAGTAAAATCTCAGCCAATTTAATAAAAGTGTTTGTCAAATTCTAATGTTCATCAACAATCTGGGTGTATGAAAGTGGCCGAGGGAGATCTTTTTCCCTTCTGTGGACTCACACTGAGTATGGTATCTGAAAGTCTTCGTGTATCCGCTTCTGCTCTCTCATTAAGCTCACAATTAACGACTGCTGTCTCATGTGAAAGGAGAGACCTTCTTTAGAGGCTGCATTTCAGACCAGTGTGTGAAAAAGCCCGAAAATCCACGTATCGCTGCTCAATATCTAATGTTTATCAACTTTCATTTCATCAATAAACAAAATAGACAGCAGTCTGAGGCCAGTGAGTCAACATCTGCGTTTTACTTCTTTCTGTCGCTGATAAAGCTCACAAATTAACAAATGCTGTCTCCAGCGAAAGGAGAGGAGAAAATGACAATTCAGCCACTTTAATATGAATGTTTGTTGAATTCGAATGGTTGTGAATGATCTGGGTGTATGGAAACGGTCAGCGGCCGACCGGGATATTTTCCCTTCTGAGGACTCACAGTGAGTCCCGCGTCTGAAATTCCTCCAGTCTCGACTTGTGCTCACAGTGAACAGCTTCTGCTCACAGCGAGTTCTGAAGGTCTCGGCTTCTGCTGTACCGGTTCTGAAGGTCCTTCCTGTCTCGGCTTCTGCTCGCTCATTAAACTCAGAATGAAAAACTGCTGTCTAGTGAAAGGAGAGGGAAAGTAAAATCTCATTCACTTTTATATGAATATTGGTCAAATTCTATTGATCATGTACAGTCGGGATGTATGGAAAGTGTGAGCCGCCGAGGGGGATCTTTTTCCCGTCTGTCGACTCACATTGAGTCCCGCGTCTGAAAGTCCTCCTGTCTCGGCTTCTGCTCGCTCATTAAGCTCAGAATTATCAAATGCTGTCTCCAGTGAACGGAGAAGAGAAGATGAGATTTCAGCCACTTTACTATGAATATTGGTCCAATTCTAATTTTCATGAACTGTAGGATGGATGGAAACAGTCCGTGACGAGGGGAAACATTTTCCCGTCTGTCGACTCACAGTGAGACCGCGTCTGAAAGTCCTCCTGTCTCGCTTCTGCTCACAGCGAGTACCGGTTCTGAAAGTCCTTCCTGTCTCGGCTTCTGCTCGCTCATTAAACTCAGAATGAAAAACTGCTGTCTAGTGAAAGGAGAGGAGAAAGTAAATCTCATTCACGTTTATATGAATATTGGTCCAATTCTAATTTTCATGAACTGTAGGGATGGATGGAAACAGTCCGTGACCGAGGGGAAACATTTTCCCGTCTGTCGACTCACAGTGAGTACCGCGTCTGAAAGTCCTCCTGTCTCGTCTTCTGCTCACAGCGAGTACCGGTTCTGAAGGTCCTTCCTGTCTCGGCTTCTGCTCGCTCATTAAACTCAGAATGAAAAACTGCTGTCTAGTGAAAGGAGAGGGAAAGTAAAATCTCATTCACTTTTATATGAATATTGGTCAAATTCTATTGATCATGTACAGTCGGGATGTATGGAAAGTGTGAGCCGCCGAGGGGATCTTTTTCCCGTCTGTCGACTCACATTGAGTCCCGCGTCTGAAAGTCCTCCTGTCTCGGCTTCTGCTCGCTCATTAAGCTCAGAATTATCAAATGCTGTCTCCAGTGAACGGAGAAGAGAAGATGAGATTTCAGCCACTTTACTATGAATATTGGTCCAATTCTAATTTTCATGAACTGTAGGGATGGATGGAAACAGTCCGTGACCGAGGGGAAACATTTTCCCGTCTGTGAACTCACAGTGAGTCCCGCGTCTGAAAGTCTTGCCGTCTCGGATTCTGCTCACGGTGATTCCCGCGTCTGAAAGTCCTCCTGTCTCGGCTTCTGCTCGCTCACTAAGCTCAGAATGAAAAACTGCTGTCTAGTGAATGGAGAGGAGAAAGTAAAATCTCAGCCAATTTAATAAAAGTGTTTGTCAAATTCTAATGTTCATCAACAATCTGGGTGTATGAAAGTGGCCGAGGGAGATCTTTTTCCCTTCTGTGGACTCACACTGAGTATGGTATCTGAAAGTCTTCGTGTATCCGCTTCTGCTCTCTCATTAAGCTCACAATTAACGACTGCTGTCTCATGTGAAAGGAGAGACCTTCTTTAGAGGCTGCATTTCAGACCAGTGTGTGAAAAAGCCCGAAAATCCACGTATCGCTGCTCAATATCTAATGTTTATCAACTTTCATTTCATCAATAAACAAAATAGACAGCAGTCTGGCCAGTGAGTCAACATCTGCGTTTTACTTCTTTCTGTCGCTGATAAAGCTCACAATTAACAAATGCTGTCTCCAGCGAAAGGAGAGGAGGAAAATGACAATTCAGCCACTTTAATATGAATGTTTGTTGAATTCGAATGGTTGTGAATGATCTGGGTGTATGGAAACGGTCAGCGGCCGACCGGGATATTTTCCCTTCTGAGGACTCACAGTGAGTCCGCGTCTGAAATTCCTCCTGACTTCTGCTCACAGTGAGCGTCTGACAGTGCGGCCTGTTTTCTGCTCACAGCGAGTACCGGTTCTGAAGTCCTTCCTGTCTCGGCTTCTGCTCGCTCATTAAACTCAGAATGAAAAACTGCTGTCTAGTGAAAGGAGAGGAGAAAGTAAAATCTCATTCACGTTTATATGATATTGGTCCAATTCTAATTTCATGAACTGTAGGGATGGATGGAAACAGTCCGCGACGAGGGGAAACATTTCCCGTCTGTCGACTCACAGTGAGTACCGCGTCTGAAAGTCCTCCTGTCTCGTCTTCTGCTCACAGCGAGTACCGGTTCTGAAGGTCCTTCCTGTCTCGGCTTCTGCTCGCTCATTAAACTCAGAATGAAAAACTGCTGTCTAGTGAAAGGAGAGGGGAAAGTAAAATCTCATTCACTTTTATATGAATATTGGTCAAATTCTATTGATCATGTACAGTCGGGATGTATGGAAAGTGTGAGCCGCCGAGGGGATCTTTTTCCCGTCTGTCGACTCACATTGAGTCCCGCGTCTGAAAGTCCTCCTGTCTCGGCTTCTGCTCGCTCATTAAGCTCAGAATTATCAAATGCTGTCTCAGTGAACGGAGAAGAGAAGATGAGATTTCAGCCACTTTACTATGAATATTGGTCCAATTCTAATTTTCATGAACTGTAGGGATGGATGGAAACAGTCCGTGACCGAGGGGAAACATTTTCCCGTCTGTGAACTCACAGTGAATCCCCGTCTGAAAGTCCTCCTGTCTCGGCTTCTGCTCGCTCACTAAGCTCAGAATGAAAAACTGCTGTCTAGTGAATGGAGAGGAGAAAGTAAAATCTCAGCCAATTTAATAAAAGTGTTTGTCAAATTCTAATGTCATCAACAATCTGGTGTATGAAAGTGGCCGAGGGAGATCTTTTCCCTTCTGTGGACTCACACTGATTATGGTATCTGAAAGTCTTCGTGTATCCGCTTCTGCTCTCTCATTAAGCTCACAATTAACGACTGCTGTCTCATGTGAAAGGAGAGACCTTCTTTAGAGGCTGCATTTCAGACCAGTGTGTGAAAAAGCCCGAAAATCCACGTATCGCTGCTCAATATCTAATGTTTATCAACTTTCATTTCATCAATAACAAAATAGACAGCAGTCTGAGGCCAGTGAGTCAACATCTGCGTTTTACTTCTTTCTGTCGCTGATAAAGCTCACAATTAACAAATGCTGTCTCCAGCGAAAGGAGAGGAGAAAATGACAATTCAGCCACTTTAATATGAATGTTTGTTGAATTCGAATGGTTGTGAATGATCTGGGTGTATGGAAACGGTCAGCGGCCGACCGGGATATTTTCCCTTCTGAGGACTCACAGTGAGTCCCGCGTCTGAAATTCCTCCTGTCTCGACTTGTGCTCACAGTGATTCCCGCGTCTGACAGTGCGCCTGTCTCGGCTTCTGCTCACAGCGAGTCCCGCGTCTGAAGGTCCTGCTGTCTCGGCTTCTGCTCGCTCATTAAACTCAGAATGAAAAACTGCTGTCTAGTGAAAGGAGAGGAGAAAGTAAAATCTCATTCACGTTTATATGAATTGGTCCAATTCTAATTTTCATGAACTGTAGGGATGGATGGAAACAGTCCGTGACCGAGGGGAAACATTTTCCCGTCTGTCGACTCACAGTGAGTACCGCGTCTGAAAGTCCTCCTGTCTCGTCTTCTGCTCACAGCGAGTACCGGTTCTGAAGGTCCTTCCTGTCTCGGCTTCTGCTCGCTCATTAAACTCAGAATTATCAAATGCTGTCTCCAGTGAACGGAGAAGAGAAGATGAGATTTCAGCCCACTTTACTATGAATATTGGTCCAATTCTAATTTTCATGAACTGTAGGGATGGATGGAAACAGTCCGTGACCGAGGGGAAACATTTTCCCGTCTGTCGACTCACAGTGAGTACCGCGTCTGAAAGTCCTCCTGTCTCGTCTTCTGCTCACAGCGAGTACCGGTTCTGAAGGTCCTTCCTGTCTCGGCTTCTGCTCGCTCATTAAACTCAGAATGAAAAACTGCTGTCTAGTGAAAGGAGAGGGGAAAGTAAAATCTCATTCACTTTTATATGAATATTGGTCAAATTCTATTGATCATGTACAGTCGGGATGTATGGAAAGTGTGAGCCGCCGAGGGGGATCTTTTTCCCGTCTGTCGACTCACATTGAGTCCCGCGTCTGAAAGTCCTCCTGTCTCGGCTTCTGCTCGCTCATTAAGCTCAGAATTATCAAATGCTGTCTCCAGTGAACGGAGAAGAGAAGATGAGATTTCAGCCACTTTACTATGAATATTGGTCCAATTCTAATTTTCATGAACTGTAGGGATGGATGGAAACAGTCCGTGACCGAGGGGAAACATTTTCCCGTCTGTCGACTCACAGTGAGTACCGCGTCTGAAAGTCCTCCTGTCTCGTCTTCTGCTCACAGCGAGTACCGTTCTGAAGTCTCCTGTCTCGGCTTCTGCTCGCTCATTAAACTCAGAATGAAAAACTGCTGTCTAGTGAAAGGAGAGGAGAAAGTAAAATCTCATTCACGTTTATATGAATATTGGTCCAATTCTAATTTTCATGAACTGTAGGGATGGATGGAAACAGTCCGTGACCGAGGGGAAACATTTTCCCGTCTGTCGACTCACAGTGAGTACCGCGTCTGAAAGTCCTCCTGTCTCGTCTTCTGCTCACAGCGAGTACCGGTTCTGAAGGTCGTCTCGGCTTCTGCTCGCTCATAACTCAGAATTATCAAATGCTGTCTCCAGTGAACGGAGAAGAGAAAGAATTCAGCCACTTTACTATGAATATTGGTCCAATTCTAATTTTCATGAACTGTAGGGATGGATGGAAACAGTCCGTGACCGAGGGGAAACATTTTCCCGTCTGTCGACTCACAGTGAGTACCGCGTCTGAAAGTCCTCCTGTCTCGTCTTCTGCTCACAGCGAGTACCGGTTCTGAAGGTCCTTCCTGTCTCGGCTTCTGCTCGCTCATTAAACTCAGAATGAAAAACTGCTGTCTAGTGAAAGGAGAGGGGAAAGTAAAATCTCATTCACTTTTATATGAATATTGGTCAAATTCTATTGATCATGTACAGTCGGGATGTATGGAAAGTGTGAGCCGCCGAGGGGGATCTTTTTCCCGTCTGTCGACTCACATTGAGTCCCGCGTCTGAAAGTCCTCCTGTCTCGGCTTCTGCTCGCTCATTAAGCTCAGAATTATCAAATGCTGTCTCCAGTGAACGGAGAAGAGAGATTGACAATTCAGCACTTTAATATGAATGTTTGTTGAATTCGAATGGTTGTGAATGATCTGGGTGTATGGAAACGGTCAGCGGCCGACCGGGATATTTTCCCTCTGAGGACTCACAGTGAGTCCCGCGTCTGAAATTCCTCCTGTCTCGACTTGTGCTCACAGTGATTCTCTGACAGACAGCGAGTTCTGAAGGTCCTGGTCTCGGCTTCTGCTCGCTCATTAAACTCAGAATGAAAAACTGCTGTCTAGTGAAAGGAGAGGAGAAAGTAAAATCTCATTCACGTTTATATGAATATTGGTCCAATTCTAATTTTCATGAACTGTAGGGATGGATGGAAACAGTCCGTGACCGAGGGGAAACATTTTCCCGTCTGTCGACTCACAGTGAGTACCGCGTCTGAAAGTCCTCCTGTCTCGTCTTCTGCTCACAGCGAGTACCGGTTCTGAAGGTCCTTCCTGTCTCGGCTTCTGCTCGCTCATTAAACTCAGAATGAAAAACTGCTGTCTAGTGAAAGGAGAGGGGAAAGTAAAATCTCATTCACTTTTATATGAATATTGGTCAAATTCTATTGATCATGTACAGTCGGGATGTATGGAAAGTGTGAGCCGCCGAGGGGGATCTTTTTCCCGTCTGTCGACTCACATTGAGTCCCGCGTCTGAAAGTCCTCCTGTCTCGGCTTCTGCTCGCTCATTAAGCTCAGAATTATCAAATGCTGTCTCCAGTGAACGGAGAAGAGAAGATGAGATTTCAGCCACTTTACTATGAATATTGGTCCAATTCTAATTTTCATGAACTGTAGGGATGGATGGAAACAGTCCGTGACCGAGGGGAAACATTTTCCCGTCTGTGAACTCACAGTGAGTCCCGCGTCTGAAAGTCTTGCCGTCTCGGATTCTGCTCACGGTGATTCCCGCGTCTGAAAGTCCTCCTGTCTCGGCTTCTGCTCGCTCACTAAGCTCAGAATGAAAAACTGCTGTCTAGTGAATGGAGAGGAGAAAGTAAAATCTCAGCCAATTTAATAAAAGTGTTTGTCAAATTCTAATGTTCATCAACAATCTGGGTGTATGAAAGTGGCCGAGGGAGATCTTTTTCCCTTCTGTGGACTCACACTGAGTATGGTATCTGAAAGTCTTCGTGTATCCGCTTCTGCTCTCTCATTAAGCTCACAATTAACGACTGCTGTCTCATGTGAAAGGAGAGACCTTCTTTAGAGGCTGCATTTCAGACCAGTGTGTGAAAAAGCCCGAAAATCCACGTATCGCTGCTCAATATCTAATGTTTATCAACTTTCATTTCATCAATAAACAAAATAGACAGCAGTCTGAGGCCAGTGAGTCAACATCTGCGTTTTACTTCTTTCTGTCGCTGATAAAGCTCACAATTAACAAATGCTGTCTCCAGCGAAAGAGAGGAGAAAATGACAATTCAGCCACTTTAATATGAATGTTTGTTGAATTCGAATGGTTGTGAATGATCTGGGTGTATGGAAACGGTCAGCGGCCGACCGGGATATTTTCCCTTCTGAGGACTCACAGTGAGTCCCGCGTCTGAATCCTCCAGTCTCGACTTCTGCTCACAGTGATTCCCGTCTGACAGTGCGCCTGTCTCGGCTTCTGCTCACAGCGAGTACCGGTCTGAATCCTGTCTCGGCTTCTGCTCGCTCATTAAACTCAGAATGAAAAACTGCTGTCTAGTGAAAGGAGAGGAGAAAGTAAAAATCTCATTCACGTTTATATGAATATTGGTCCAATTCTAATTTTCATGAACTGTAGGGATGGATGGAAACAGTCCGTGACCGAGGGGAAACATTTTCCCGTCTGTCGACTCACAGTGAGTACCGCGTCTGAAAGTCCTCCTGTCTCGTCTTCTGCTCACAGCGAGTACCGGTTCTGAAGGTCCTTCCTGTCTCGGCTTCTGCTCTGCTCGCTCATTAAGCTCAGAATCAAATGCTGTCTAGTGAAAGGAGAGAGAAGATGAGATTTCAGCCACTTTATATGAATATTGGTCCAATTCTAATTTTCATGAACTGTAGGGATGGATGGAAACAGTCCGTGACCGAGGGGAAACATTTTCCCGTCTGTCGACTCACAGTGAGTACCGCGCGTCTGAAAGTCCTCCTGTCTCGTCTTCTGCTCACAGCGAGTACCGGTTCTGAAGGTCCTTCCTGTCTCGGCTTCTGCTCGCTCATTAAACTCAGAATGAAAAACTGCTGTCTAGTGAAAGGAGAGGGGAAAGTAAAATCTCATTCACTTTTATATGAATATTGGTCAAATTCTATTGATCATGTACAGTCGGGATGTATGGAAAGTGTGAGCCGCCGAGGGGGATCTTTTTCCCGTCTGTCGACTCACATTGAGTCCCGCGTCTGAAAGTCCTCTGTCTCGGCTTCTGCTCGCTCATTAAGCTCAGAATTATCAAATGCTGTCTCCAGTGAACGGAGAAGAGAAGATGAGATTTCAGCCACTTTACTATGAATATTGGTCCAATTCTAATTTTCATGAACTGTAGGGATGGATGGAAACAGTCCGTGACCGAGGGAAAACATTTTCCCGTCTGTGAACTCACAGTGAGTCCCGCGTCTGAAAGTCTTGCCGTCTCGGATTCTGCTCACGGTGATTCCCGCGTCTGAAAGTCCTCCTGTCTCGGCTTCTGCTCGCTCACTAAGCTCAGAATGAAAAACTGCTGTCTAGTGAATGGAGAGGAGAAAGTAAAATCTCAGCCAATTTAATAAAAGTGTTTGTCAAATTCTAATGTTCATCAACAATCTGGGTGTATGAAAGTGGCCGAGGGAGATCTTTTTCCCTTCTGTGGACTCACACTGAGTATGGTATCTGAAAGTCTTCGTGTATCCGCTTCTGCTCTCTCATTAAGCTCACAATTAACGACTGCTGTCTCATGTGAAAGGAGAGACCTTCTTTAGAGGCTGCATTTCAGACCAGTGTGTGAAAAAGCCCGAAAATCCACGTATCGCTGCTCAATATCTAATGTTTATCAACTTTCATTTCATCAATAAACAAAATAGACAGCAGTCTGAGGCCAGTGAGTCAACATCTGCGTTTTACTTCTTTCTGTCGCTGATAAAGCTCACAATTAACAAATGCTGTCTCCAGCGAAAGGAGAGGAGAAAAATGACAATTCAGCCACTTTAATATGAATGTTTGTTGAATTCGAATGGTTGTGAATGATCTGGGTGTATGGAAACGGTCAGCGGCCGACCGGGATATTTTCCCTTCTGAGGACTCACAGTGAGTCCCGCGTCTGAAATTCCTCCGTCTCGACTTCTGCTCACAGTGAGCGTCCCGTCTCGGCTTCTGCTCACAGCGAGTACCGGTTCTGAAGGTCCTTCCTGTCTCGGCTTCTGCTCGCTCATTAAACTCAGAATGAAAAACTGCTGTCTAGTGAAAGGAGAGGGAAAGTAAAATCTCATTCACTTTTATATGAATATTGGTCAAATTCTATTGATCATGTACAGTCGGGATGTATGGAAAGTGTGAGCCGCCGAGGGGGATCTTTTTCCCGTCTGTCGACTCACATTGAGTCCCGCGTCTGAAAGTCCTCCTGTCTCGGCTTCTGCTCGCTCATTAAGCTCAGAATTATCAAATGCTGTCTCCAGTGAACGGAGAAGAGAAGATGAGATTTCAGCCACTTTACTATAAATATTGGTCCAATTCTAATTTTCATGAACTGTAGGGATGGATGGAAACAGTCCGTGACCGAGGGGAAACATTTTCCCGTCTGTCGACTCACAGTGAGTCCCGCGTCTGAAAGTCCTCCTGTCTCGTCTTCTGCTCACAGCGAGTACCGGTTCTGAAGTCTCCTGTCTCGGCTTCTGCTCGCTCATTAAACTCAGAATGAAAAACTGCTGTCTAGTGAAAGGAGAGGAGAAAGTAAAATCTCATTCACGTTTATATGAATATTGGTCCAATTCTAATTTTCATGAACTGTAGGGATGGATGGAAACAGTCCGTGACCGAGGGGAAAATTTTCCGTCTGTCGACTCACAGTGAGTACCGCGTCTGAAAGTCCTCCTGTCTCGTCTTCTGCTCACAGCGAGTACCGGTTCTGAAGGTCCTTCCTGTCTCGGCTTCTGCTCGCTCATTAAGCTCAGAATTATCAAATGCTGTCTCCAGTGAACGGGAAGAGAAAGATGAGATTTCAGCCACTTTACTATGAATATTGGTCCAATTCTAATTTTCATGAACTGTAGGGATGGATGGAAACAGTCCGTGACCGAGGGGAAACATTTTCCCGTCTGTCGACTCACAGTGAGTACCTCTGAAAGTCCTCCTGTCTCGTCTTCTGCTCACAGCGAGTACCGGTTCTGAAGGTCCTTCCTGTCTCGGCTTCTGCTCGCTCATTAAACTCAGAATGAAAAACTGCTGTCTAGTGAAAGGAGAGGGGAAAGTAAAATCTCATTCACTTTTATATGAATATTGGTCAAATTCTATTGATCATGTACAGTCGGGATGTATGGAAAGTGTGAGCCGCCGAGGGGATCTTTTTCCCGTCTGTCGACTCACATTGAGTCCCGCGTCTGAAAGTCCTCCTGTCTCGGCTTCTGCTCGCTCATTAAGCTCAGAATTATCAAATGCTGTCTCCAGTGAACGGAGAAGAGAAGATGAGATTTCAGCCACTTTACTATGAATATGGTCCAATTCTAATTTTCATGAACTGTAGGGATGGATGGAAACAGTCCGTGACCGAGGGGAAACATTTTCCCGTCTGTGAACTCACAGTGAGTCCCGCGTCTGAAAGTCTTGCCGTCTCGGATTCTGCTCACGGTGATTCCCGCGTCTGAAAGTCCTCCTGTCTCGGCTTCTGCTCGCTCACTAAGCTCAGAATGAAAAACTGCTGTCTAGTGAATGGAGAGGAGAAAGTAAAAATCTCAGCCAATTTAATAAAAGTGTTTGTCAAATTCTAATGTTCATCAACAATCTGGGTGTATGAAAGTGGCCGAGGGAGATCTTTTTCCCTTCTGTGGACTCACACTGAGTATGGTATCTGAAAGTCTTCGTGTATCCGCTTCTGCTCTCTCATTAAGCTCACAATTAACGACTGCTGTCTCATGTGAAAGGAGAGACCTTCTTTAGAGGCTGCATTTCAGACCAGTGTGTGAAAAAGCCCGAAAATCCACGTATCGCTGCTCAATATCTAATGTTTATCAACTTTCATTTCATCAATAAACAAAATAGACAGCAGTCTGAGGCCAGTGAGTCAACATCTGCGTTTTACTTCTTTCTGTCGCTGATAAAGCTCACAATTAACAAATGCTGTCTCCAGCGAAAGGAGAGGAGAAAATGACAATTCAGCCACTTTAATATGAATGTTTGTTGAATTCGAATGGTTGTGAATGATCTGGGTGTATGGAAACGGTCAGCGGCCGACCGGGATATTTTCCCTTCTGAGGACTCACAGTGAGTCCCCGTCTGAAAGCCTCCTGTCTCGTCTTCTGCTCACAGCGAGTACCGTTCTGAAGGTCCTTCCTGTCTCGGCTTCTGCTCGCTCATTAAAACTCAGAATGAAAAACTGCTGTCTAGTGAAAGGAGAGGGGAAAGTAAAATCTCATTCACTTTTATATGAATATTGGTCAAATTCTATTGATCATGTACAGTCGGGATGTATGGAAAGTGTGAGCCGCCGAGGGGATCTTTTTCCCGTCTGTCGACTCACATTGAGTCCCGCGTCTGAAAGTCCTCCTGTCTCGGCTTCTGCTCGCTCATTAAGCTCAGAATTATCAAATGCTGTCTCCAGTGAACGGAGAAGAGAAGATGAGATTTCAGCCACTTTACTATGAATATTGGTCCAATTCTAATTTTCATGAACTGTAGGGATGGATGGAAACAGTCCGTGACCGAGGGGAAACATTTTCCCGTCTGTGAACTCACAGTGAGTCCCGCGTCTGAAAGTCTTGCCCTCGGATTCTGCTCACGGTGATTCCCGCGTCTGAAAGTCCTCCTGTCTCGGCTTCTGCTCGCTCACTAAGCTCAGAATGAAAAACTGCTGTCTAGTGAATGGAGAGGAGAAAGTAAAATCTCAGCCAATTTAATAAAAGTGTTTGTCAAATCTTCTAATGTTCATCAACAATCTGGGTGTATGAAAGTGGCCGAGGGAGATCTTTTTCCCTTCTGTGGACTCACACTGAGTATGGTATCTGAAAGTCTTCGTGTATCCGCTTCTGCTCTCTCATTAAGCTCACAATTAACGACTGCTGTCTCATGTGAAAGGAGAGACCTTCTTTAGAGGCTGCATTTCAGACCAGTGTGTGAAAAAGCCCGAAAATCCACGTATCGCTGCTCAATATCTAATGTTTATCAACTTTCATTTCATCAATAAACAAAATAGACAGCAGTCTGAGGCCAGTGAGTCAACATCTGCGTTTTACTTCTTTCTGTCGCTGATAAAGCTCACAATTAACAAATGCTGTCTCCAGCGAAAGGAGAGGAGAAAATGACAATTCAGCCACTTTAATATGAATGTTTGTTGAATTCGAATGGTTGTGAATGATCTGGGTGTATGGAAACGGTCAGCGGCCGACCGGGATATTTTCCCTTCTGAGGACTCACAGTGAGTCCCGCGTCTGAAATTCCTCCTGTCTCGACTTCTGCTCACAGTGATTCCGCGTCTGACAGTGCGCCTGTCTCGGCTTCTGCTCACAGCGAGTCCGCGTCTGAAGGTCCTTCTGTCTCGGCTTCTGCTCGCTCATTAAACTCAGAATGAAAAACTGCTGTCTAGTGAAAGGAGAGGAGAAAGTAAAATCTCATTCACGTTTATATGAATATTGGTCCAATTCTAATTTTCATGAACTGTAGGGATGGATGGAAACAGTCCGTGACCGAGGGGAAACATTTTCCCGTCTGTCGACTCACAGTGAGTACCGCGTCTGAAAGTCCTCCTGTCTCGTCTTCTGCTCACAGCGAGTACCGGTTCTGAAGGTCCTTCCTGTCTCGGCTTCTGCTCGCTCATTAAACTCAGAATGAAAAACTGCTGTCTAGTGAAAGGAGAGGGGAAAGTAAAATCTCATTCACTTTATATGAATATTGGTCAAATTCTATTGATCATGTACAGTCGGGATGTATGGAAAGTGTGAGCAGGGGGATCTTTTTCCCGTCTGTCGACTCACATTGAGTCCCGCGTCTGAAAGTCCTCCTGTCTCGGCTTCTGCTCGCTCATTAAGCTCAGAATTATCAAATGCTGTCTCCAGTGAACGGAGAAGAGAAGATGAGATTTCAGCCACTTTACTATGAATATTGGTCCAATTCTAATTTTCATGAACTGTAGGGATGGATGGAAACAGTCCGTGACCGAGGGGAAACATTTTCCCGTCTGTGAACTCACAGTGAGTCCCGCGTCTGAAAGTCTTGCCGTCTCGGATTCTGCTCACGGTGATTCCCGTCTGAAAGTCCTCCTGTCTCGGCTTCTGCTCGCTCACTAAGCTCAGAATGAAACTGCTGTCTAGTGAATGGAGAGGAGAAAGTAAAATCTCAGCCAATTTAATAAAAGTGTTTGTCAAATTCTAATGTTCATCAACAATCTGGGTGTATGAAAGTGGCCGAGGGAGATCTTTTTCCCTTCTGTGGACTCACACTGAGTATGGTATCTGAAAGTCTTCGTGTATCCGCTTCTGCTCTCTCATTAAGCTCACAATTAACGACTGCTGTCTCATGTGAAAGGAGAGACCTTCTTTAGAGGCTGCATTTCAGACCAGTGTGTGAAAAAGCCCGAAAATCCACGTATCGCTGCTCAATATCTAATGTTTATCAACTTTCATTTCATCAATAAACAAAATAGACAGCAGTCTGAGGCCAGTGAGTCAACATCTGCGTTTTACTTCTTTCTGTCGCTGATAAAGCTCACAATTAACAAATGCTGTCTCCAGCGAAAGGAGAGGAGAAAATGACAATTCAGCCACTTTAATATGAATGTTTGTTGAATTCGAAGGTTGTGAATGATCTGGGTGTATGGAAACGGTCAGCGGCCGACCGGATATTTTCCCTTCTGAGGACTCACAGTGAGTCCCGCGTCTGAAATTCCTCCTGTCTCGACTTCTGCTCACAGTGATTCCCGCGTCTGACAGTGCGCCTGTCTCGGCTTCTGCTCACAGCGAGTACCGGTTCTGAAGGTCTTCCTGTCTCGGCTTCTGCTCGCTCATTAAACTCAGAATGAAAAACTGCTGTCTAGTGAAAGGAGAGGGAAAGTAAAATCTCATTCACTTTATATGAATATTGGTCCAATTCTAATTTCATGAACTGTAGGGA
>NW_026116130.1:0-35865 GCF_001640805.2 Lates calcarifer
TATGCTCTCTGGGCCTCATATATGGGTGCGGCCTTAGCGAGAATTCACTCTGGCTGAGGATGATAGAGGGTTTTAGCCAGAAGTGCAGGGGGTGCACTTGGTTTTGGCGAATAGCTTTGTCTGTGGTGGTCGCAGAGTCACGAGACCCACATGCTCCCCCACTAATTCTATGATGGGCTTTCCAACGGTGCCAGCCCCATGTCTCTACGAGCTAGCGTCAGCGAGCTACAGTGATATGGAGGGGGGTGCAGTTGTATTTGGCCCAATAACTTTGTCTGTGGTGGTCGCAGAGTCATGAGACCCACATGCTCCCCCACTAATTCCACGATGGGCTTTCCAACGGCACCAGCCACGAGTCTCTCTGAGCTTGCGTTAGGGTTATGGTTAGGGTTAGGGTTAGGGTTAGAGATAGAGGTGCAGTTGTATTTGGCCCATAACTTTGTCTGTGGTGGTCGCAGAGTCACGAGACCCACATGCTCCCCCACTAATTCTATGATGGGCTTTCCAACGGTGCCAGCCCCATGTCTCTACGAGCTAGCGTCAGCGAGCTACAGTGATATGGAGGGGGGGTGCAGTTGTATTTGGCCCAATAACTTTGTCTGTGGTGGTCGCAGAGTCATGAGACCCACATGCTCCCCACTAATTCCACGATGGGCTTTCCAACGGCACCAGCCACGAGTCTCTCTGAGCTTGCGTTGCTGAGATATACTCTGTATGCTCTCTGGGCCTCATATATGGTGCGGCCTTAGCGAGAATTCACTCTGGCTGAGGATGATAGAGGGTTTTAGCCAGAAGTGCCAGGGGGTGCACTTGGTTTTTGGCGAATAGCTTTGTCTGTGGTGGTCGCAGAGTCACGAGACCCACATGCTCCCCACTAATTCTATGATGGGCTTTCCAACGGTGCCAGCCCCATGTCTCTACGAGCTAGCGTCAGCGAGCTACAGTGATATGGAGGGGGGGTGCAGTTGTATTTGGCCCAATAACTTTGTCTGTGGTGGTCGCAGAGTCATGAGACCCACATGCTCCCCCACTAATTCCACGATGGGCTTTCCAACGGCACCAGCCACGAGTCTCTCTGAGCTTGCGTTAGGTTATGGTTAGGGTTAGGGTTAGGGTTAGAGATAGAGGGTGCAGTTGTATTTGGCCAATAACTTTGTCTGTGGTGGTCGCAGAGTCACGAGCCACATGCTCCCCCACTAATTCTATGATGGGCTTTCCAACGGTGCCAGCCCCATGTCTCTACGAGCTAGCGTCAGCGAGCTACAGTGATATGGAGGGGGGTGCAGTTGTATTTGGCCCAATAACTTTGTCTGTGGTGGTCGCAGAGTCATGAGACCCACATGCTCCCCCACTAATTCCACGATGGGCTTTCCAACGGCACCAGCCACGAGTCTCTCTGAGCTTGCGTTTGCTGAGATATACTCTGTATGCTCTCTGGGCCTCATATATGGGTGCGGCCTTAGCGAGAATTCACTCTGGCTGAGGATGATAGAGGGTTTTAGCCAGAAGTGCCAGGGGGTGCACTTTGGCGAATAGCTTTGTCTGTGGTGGTCGCAGAGTCACGAGACCCACATGCCCCCACTAATTCTATGATGGGCTTTCCAACGGTGCCAGCCCCATGTCTCTACGAGCTAGCGTCAGCGAGCTACAGTGATATGGAGGGGGGGTGCAGTTGTATTTGGCCCAATAACTTTGTCTGTGGTGGTCGCAGAGTCATGAGACCCACATGCTCCCCCACTAATTCCACGATGGGCTTTCCAACGGCACCAGCCACGAGTCTCTCTGAGCTTGCGTTAGGGTTATGGTTAGGGTTAGGGTTAGGTTAGAGATAGAGGGTGCAGTTGTATTTGGCCCAATAACTTTGTCTGTGGTGGTCGCAGAGTCACGAGACCCACATGCTCCCCCACTAATTCTATGATGGGCTTTCCAACGGTGCCAGCCCCATGTCTCTACGAGCTAGCGTCAGCGAGCTACAGTGATATGGAGGGGGGTGCAGTTGTATTTGCCCAATAACTTTGTCTGTGGTGGTCGCAGAGTCATGAGACCCACATGCTCCCCCACTAATTCCACGATGGGCTTTCCAACGGCCAGCCACGAGTCTCTCTGAGCTTGCGTTGCTGAGATATACTCTGTATGCTCTCTGGGCCTCATATATGGGTGCGGCCTTAGCGAGAATTCACTCTGGCTGAGGATGATAGAGGGTTTTAGCCAGAAGTGCCAGGGGTGCACTTGGTTTTGGCGAATAGCTTTGTCTGTGGTGGTCGCAGAGTCACGAGACCCACATGCTCCCCCACTAATTCTATGATGGGCTTTCCAACGGTGCCAGCCCATGTCTCTACGAGCTAGCGTCAGCGAGCTACAGTGATATGGAGGGGGGGTGCAGTTGTATTTGGCCCAATAACTTTGTCTGTGGTGGTCGCAGAGTCATGAGACCCACATGCTCCCCCACTAATTCCACGATGGGCTTTCCAACGGCACCAGCCACGAGTCTCTCTGAGCTTGCGTTAGGGTTATGGTTAGGGTTAGGGTTAGGGTTAGAGATAGAGGGTGCAGTTGTTTTGGCCCAATAACTTTGTCTGTGGTGGTCGCAGAGTCACGAGACCCACATGCCCCCACTAATTCTATGATGGGCTTTCCAACGGTGCCAGCCCCATGTCTCTACGAGCTAGCGTCAGCGAGCTACAGTGATATGGAGGGGGGGTGCAGTTGTATTTGGCCCAATAACTTTGTCTGTGGTGGTCGCAGAGTCATGAGACCCACATGCTCCCCCACTAATTCCACGATGGGCTTTCCAACGGCACCAGCCACGAGTCTCTCTGAGCTTGCGTTATGGTTAGGGTTAGGTTAGGGTTAGAGATAGAGGGTGCAGTTGTATTTGGCCCAATCTTTGTCTGTGGTGGTCGCAGAGTCACGAGACCCACATGCTCCCCCACTAATTCTATGATGGGCTTTCCAACGGTGCCAGCCCCATGTCTCTACGAGCTAGCGTCAGCGAGCTACAGTGATATGGAGGGGGGGTGCAGTTGTATTTGGCCCAATAACTTTGTCTGTGGTGGTCGCAGAGTCATGAGACCCACATGCTCCCCACTAATTCCACGATGGGCTTTCCAACGGCACCAGCCACGAGTCTCTCTGAGCTTGCGTTAGGGTTATGGTTAGGGTTAGGGTTAGGGTTAGAGATAGAGGGTGCAGTTGTATTTGGACTTTGTCTGTGGTGGTCGCAGAGTCACGAGACCCACATGCTCCCCCACTAATTCTATGATGGGCTTTCCAACGTGCCAGCCCCATGTCTCTACGAGCTAGCGTCAGCGAGCTACAGTGATATGGAGGGGGGTGCAGTTGTATTTGGCCCAATAACTTTGTCTGTGGTGGTCGCAGAGTCATGAGACCCACATGCTCCCCCACTAATTCCACGATGGGCTTTCCAACGGCACCAGCCACGAGTCTCTCTGAGCTTTCGTTAGGGTTATGGTTAGGGTTAGGGTTAGGGTTAGAGATAGAGGGTGCAGTTGTATTTGGCCAATAACTTTGTCTGTGGTGGTCGCAGAGTCACGAGACCCACATGCTCCCCACTAATTCTATGATGGGCTTTCCAACGGTGCCAGCCCCATGTCTCTACGAGCTAGCGTCAGCGAGCTACAGTGATATGGAGGGGGGGTGCAGTTGTATTTGGCCCATAACTTTGTCTGTGGTGGTCGCAGAGTCATGAGACCACATGCTCCCCCACTAATTCCACGATGGGCTTTCCAACGGCACCAGCCACGAGTCTCTCTGAGCTTGCGTTGCTGAGATATACTCTGTATGCTCTCTGGGCCTCATATATGGGTGCGGCCTTAGCGAGAATTCACTCTGGCTGAGGATGATAGAGGGTTTTAGCCAGAAGTGCCAGGGGGTGCACTTGGTTTTTGGCGAATAGCTTTGTCTGTGGTGGTCGCAGAGTCACGAGACCCACATGCTCCCCCACTAATTCTATGATGGGCTTTCCAACGGTGCCAGCCCCATGTCTCTACGAGCTAGCGTCAGCGAGCTACAGTGATATGGAGGGGGGTGCAGTTGTATTTGGCCCAATAACTTTGTCTGTGGTGGTCGCAGAGTCATGAGACCCACATGCTCCCCCACTAATTCCACGATGGGCTTCCAACGGCACCAGCCACGAGAGCCGCCCTACCGCCCCCTTAGCCAGAAGTGCCAGGGGGTGCACTTGGTTTTTGGCGAATAGCTTTGTCTGTGGTGGTCGCAGAGTCACGAGACCCACATGCTCCCCCACTAATTCTATGATGGGCTTTCCAACGGTGCCAGCCCCATGTCTCTACGAGCTAGCGTCAGCGAGCTACAGTGATATGGAGGGGGGGTGCAGTTGTATGGCCCAATAACTTTGTCTGTGGTGGTCGCAGAGTCATGAGACCCACATGCTCCCCCACTAATTCCACGATGGGCTTTCCAACGGCACCAGCCACGAGTCTCTCTGAGCTTGGTTATGGTTAGGGTTAGGGTTAGGGTTAGAGATAGAGGGTGCAGTTGTATTTGGCCCAATAACTTTGTCTGTGGTGGTCGCAGAGTCACGAGACCCACATGCTCCCCCACTAATTCTATGATGGGCTTTCCAACGGTGCCAGCCCCATGTCTCTACGAGCTAGCGTCAGCGAGCTACAGTGATATGGAGGGGGGGTGCAGTTGTATTTGGCCCAATAACTTTGTCTGTGGTGGTCGCAGAGTCATGAGACCCACATGCTCCCCACTAATTCCACGATGGGCTTTCCAACGGCACCAGCCACGAGTCTCTCTGAGCTTGCGTTGCTGAGATATACTCTGTATGCTCTCTGGGCCTCATATATGGGTGCGGCCTTAGGAGAATTCACTCTGGCTGAGGATGATAGAGGGTTTTAGCCAGAAGTGCCAGGGGTGCACTTGGTTTTTGGCGAATAGCTTTGTCTGTGGTGGTCGCAGAGTCACGAGACCCACATGCTCCCCCACTAATTCTATGATGGGCTTTCCAACGGTGCCAGCCCCATGTCTCTACGAGCTAGCGTCAGCGAGCTACAGTGATATGGAGGGGGGGTGCAGTTGTATTTGGCCCAATAACTTTGTCTGTGGTGGTCGCAGAGTCATGAGACCCACATGCTCCCCCACTAATTCCACGATGGGCTTTCCAACGGCACCAGCCACGAGTCTCTCTGAGCTTGCGTTAGGGTATGGTTAGGGTTAGGGTTAGGGTTAGAGATAGAGGGGTGCAGTTGTATTTGGCCATAACTTTGTCTGTGGTGGTCGCAGAGTCACGAGACCACATGCTCCCCCACTAATTCTATGATGGGCTTTCCAACGGTGCCAGCCCCATGTCTCTACGAGCTAGCGTCAGCGAGCTACAGTGATATGGAGGGGGGTGCAGTTGTATTTGGCCCAATAACTTTGTCTGTGGTGGTCGCAGAGTCATGAGACCCACATGCTCCCCACTAATTCCACGATGGGCTTTCCAACGGCACCAGCCACGAGTCTCTCTGAGCTTGCGTTAGGGTTATGGTTAGGGTTAGGGTTAGGGTTAGAGATAGAGGGTGCAGTTGTATTTGGCCCAATAACTTTGTCTGTGGTGGTCGCAGAGTCACGAGACCCACATGCTCCCCCACTAATTCTATGATGGGCTTTCCAACGGTGCCAGCCCCATGTCTCTACGAGCTAGCGTCAGCGAGCTACAGTGATATGGAGGGGGGTGCAGTTGTATTTGGCCCATAACTTTGTCTGTGGTGGTCGCAGAGTCATGAGACCCACATGCTCCCCCACTAATTCCACGATGGGCTTTCCAACGGCACCAGCCACGAGTCTCTCTGAGCTTGCGTTGCTGAGATATACTCTGTATGCTCTCTGGGCCTCATATATGGGTGCGGCCTTAGCGAGAATTCACTCTGGCTGAGGATGATAGAGGGTTTTAGCCAGAAGTGCCAGGGGTGCACTTGGTTTTTGGCGAATAGCTTTGTCTGTGGTGGTCGCAGAGTCACGAGACCCACATGCTCCCCCACTAATTCTATGATGGGCTTTCCAACGGTGCCAGCCCATGTCTCTACGAGCTAGCGTCAGCGAGCTACAGTGATATGGAGGGGGGTGCAGTTGTATTTGGCCCAATAACTTTGTCTGTGGTGGTCGCAGAGTCATGAGACCCACATGCTCCCCCACTAATTCCACGATGGGCTTTCCAACGGCACCAGCCACGAGTCTCTCTGAGCTTGCGTTAGGGTTATGGTTAGGGTTAGGGTTAGGGTTAGAGATAGAGGGTGCAGTTGTATTTGGCCCATAACTTTGTCTGTGGTGGTCGCAGAGTCACGAGACCCACATGCTCCCCCACTAATTCTATGATGGGCTTTCCAACGGTGCCAGCCCCATGTCTCTACGAGCTAGCGTCAGCGAGCTACAGTGATATGGAGGGGGGTGCAGTTGTATTTGGCCCAATAACTTTGTCTGTGGTGGTCGCAGAGTCATGAGACCCACATGCTCCCCCACTAATTCCACGATGGGCTTTCCAACGGCACCAGCCACGAGTCTCTCTGAGCTTGCGTTGCTGAGATATACTCTGTATGCTCTCTGGGCCTCATATATGGGTGCGGCCTTAGCGAGAATTCACTCTGGCTGAGGATGATAGAGGGTTTTAGCCAGAAGTGCCAGGGGGTGCACTTGGTTTTTGGCGAATAGCTTTGTCTGTGGTGGTCGCAGAGTCACGAGACCCACATGCTCCCCCACTAATTCTATGATGGGCTTTCCAACGGTGCCAGCCCCATGTCTCTACGAGCTAGCGTCAGCGAGCTACAGTGATAGGGGGGGGTGCAGTTGTATTTGGCCAATAACTTTGTCTGTGGTGGTCGCAGAGTCATGAGACCCACATGCTCCCCCACTAATTCCACGATGGGCTTTCCAACGGCACCAGCCACGAGTCTCTCTGAGCTTGCGTTAGGGTTATGGTTAGGGTTAGGGTTAGGGTTAGAGATAGAGGGTGCAGTTGTATTTGGCCCAATAACTTTGTCTGTGGTGGTCGCAGAGTCACGAGACCCACATGCCCCCACTAATTCTATGATGGGCTTTCCAACGGTGCCAGCCCCATGTCTCTACGAGCTAGCGTCAGCGAGCTACAGTGATATGGGGGGGGTGCAGTTGTATTTGGCCCATAACTTTGTCTGTGGTGGTCGCAGAGTCATGAGACCCACATGCTCCCCACTAATTCCACGATGGGCTTTCCAACGGCACCAGCCACGAGTCTCTCTGAGCTTGCGTTGCTGAGATATACTCTGTATGCTCTGGGCCTCATATATGGGTGCGGCCTTAGCGAGAATTCACTCTGGCTGAGGATGATAGAGGGTTTTAGCCAGAAGTGCCAGGGGGTGCACTTGGTTTTTGGCGAATAGCTTTGTCTGTGGTGGTCGCAGAGTCACGAGACCCACATGCTCCCCCACTAATTCTATGATGGGCTTTCCAACGGTGCCAGCCCCATGTCTCTACGAGCTAGCGTCAGCGAGCTACAGTGATATGGAGGGGGGTGCAGTTGTATTTGGCCCAATAACTTTGTCTGTGGTGGTCGCAGAGTCATGAGACCCACATGCTCCCCACTAATTCCACGATGGGCTTTCCAACGGCACAGCCACGAGTCTCTCTGAGCTTGCGTTTAGGGTTATGGGTTAGGGTTAGGGTTAGGGTTAGAGATAGAGGGTGCAGTTGTATTTGGATAACTTTGTCTGTGGTGGTCGCAGAGTCACGAGACCCACATGCTCCCCCACTAATTCTATGATGGGCTTTCCAACGGTGCCAGCCCATGTCTCTACGAGCTAGCGTCAGCGAGCTACAGTGATATGGAGGGGGGGTGCAGTTGTATTTGGCCAATAACTTTGTCTGTGGTGGTCGCAGAGTCATGAGACCCACATGCTCCCCCACTAATTCCACGATGGGCTTTCCAACGGCACCAGCCACGAGTCTCTCTGAGCTTGCGTTGCTGAGATATACTCTGTATGCTCTCTGGGCCTCATATATGGGTGCGGCCTTAGCGAGAATTCACTCTGGCTGAGGATGATAGAGGTTTTAGCCAGAAGTGCCAGGGTGCACTTGGTTTTTGGCGAATAGCTTTGTCTGTGGTGGTCGCAGAGTCACGAGACCCACATGCTCCCCACTAATTCTATGATGGGCTTTCCAACGGTGCCAGCCCCATGTCTCTACGAGCTAGCGTCAGCGAGCTACAGTGATATGGAGGGGGGGGTGCAGTTGTATTTGGCCCAATAACTTTGTCTGTGGTGGTCGCAGAGTCATGAGACCACATGCTCCCCCACTAATTCCACGATGGGCTTTCCAACGGCACCAGCCACGAGTCTCTCTGAGCTTCGTTAGGGTTATGGTTAGGGTTAGGGTTAGGGTTAGAGATAGAGGGTGCGTTGTATTTGGCCCAATAACTTTGTCTGTGGTGGTCGCAGAGTCACGAGACCCACATGCTCCCCCACTAATTCTATGATGGGCTTTCCAACGGTGCCAGCCCCATGTCTCTACGAGCTAGCGTCAGCGAGCTACAGTGATATGGAGGGGGGTGCAGTTGTATTTGGCCCAATAACTTTGTCTGTGGTGGTCGCAGAGTCATGAGACCCACATGCTCCCCC
Organism: Lates calcarifer; assembly: GCF_001640805.2. Lineage (NCBI taxonomy): Eukaryota > Metazoa > Chordata > Actinopteri > Centropomidae > Lates > Lates calcarifer. The sequence continues at coordinate 8,619 of NW_026116130.1, forward strand.
ACTAATTCCACGATGGGCTTTCCAACGGCACCAGCCACGAGTCTCTCTGAGCTTTGCGTTAGGGTTATGGTTAGGGTTAGGGTTAGGGTTAGAGATAGAGGGTGCAGTTGTATTTGGCCCAATAACTTTGTCTGTGGTGGTCGCAGAGTCACGAGACCCACATGCTCCCCCACTAATTCTATGATGGGCTTTCCAACGGTGCCAGCCCCATGTCTCTACGAGCTAGCGTCAGCGAGCTACAGTGATATGGAGGGGGGTGCAGTTGTATTTGGCCCATAACTTTGTCTGTGGTGGTCGCAGAGTCATGAGAGCCACATGCCCCCCACTAATTCCACGATGGGCTTTCCAACGGCACCAGCCACGAGTCTCTCTGAGCTTGCGTTGCTGAGATACTCTGTATGCTCTCTGGGCCTCATATATGGGTGCGGCCTTAGCGAGAATTCACTCTGGCTGAGGATGATAGAGGTTTTAGCCAGAAGTGCCAGGGGGGTGCACTTGGTTTTTGGCGAATAGCTTTGTCTGTGGTGGTCGCAGAGTCACGAGACCCACATGCTCCCCCACTAATTCTATGATGGGCTTTCCAACGGTGCCAGCCCCATGTCTCTACGAGCTAGCGTCAGCGAGCTACCAGTGATATGGAGGGGGGGTGCAGTTGTATTTGGCCCAATAACTTTGTCTGTGGTGGTCGCAGAAGTCATGAGACCCACATGCTCCCCCACTAATTCCACGATGGGCTTCCAACGGCACCAGCCACGAGTCTCTCTGAGCTTGCGTTAGGGTTATGGTTAGGGTTAGGGTTTAGGGTTAGAGATAGAGGGTGCAGTTGTATTTGGCCCAATAACTTTGTCTGTGGTGGTCGCAGAGTCACGAGACCCACCATGCTCCCCCACTAATTCTATGATGGGCTTTCCAACGGTGCCAGCCCCATGTCTCTACGAGCTAGCGTCAGCGAGCTACAGTGATATGGAGGGGGGGGTGCAGTTGTATTTGGTCCCAATAACTTTGTCTGTGGTGGTCGCAGAGTCATGAGACCCACCATGCTCCCCCACTAATTCCACGATGGGCTTTCCAACGGCACCAGCCACGAGTCTCTCTGAGCTTGCGTTGCTGAGATATACTCTGTATGCTCTCTGGGCCTCATATATGGGTGCGGCCTTAGCGAGAATTCACTCTGGCTGAGGATGATAGAGGGTTTTAGCCAGAAGTGCCAGGGGGTGCACTTGGTTTTTGGCGAATAGCTTTGTCTGTGGTGGTCGCAGAGTCACGAGACCCACATGCTCCCCCACTAATTCTATGATGGGCTTTCCAACGGTGCCAGCCCCATGTCTCTACGAGCTAGCGTCAGCGAGCTACAGTGATATGGAGGGGGGGTGCAGTTGTATTTGGCCCAATAACTTTGTCTGTGGTGGTCGCAGAGTCATGAGACCCACATGCTCCCCACTAATTCCACGATGGGCTTTCCAACGGCACCAGCCACGAGTCTCTCTGAGCTTGCGTTAGGTTATGGTTAGGGTTAGGGTTAGGGTTAGAGATAGAGGGTGCAGTTGTATTTGGCCCAATAACTTTGTCTGTGGTGGTCGCAGAGTCACGAGACCCACATGCTCCCCACTAATTCTATGATGGGCTTTCCAACGGTGCCAGCCCCATGTCTCTACGAGCTAGCGTCAGCGAGCTACAGTGATATGGAGGGGGGGTGCAGTTGTATTTGGCCCAATAACTTTGTCTGTGGTGGTCGCAGAGTCATGAGACCACATGCTCCCCACTAATTCCACGATGGGCTTTCCAACGGCACCAGCCACGAGTCTCTCTGAGCTTGCGTTGCTGAGATATACTCTGTATGCTCTCTGGGCCTCATATATGGGTGCGGCCTTAGCGAGGGCTGAGGATGATAGAGGGTTTTAGCCAGAAGTGCCAGGGGGTGCACTTGGTTTTTGGCGAATAGCTTTGTCTGTGGTGGTCGCAGAGTCACGAGACCCACATGCTCCCCCACTAATTCTATGATGGGCTTTCCAACGGTGCCAGCCCCATGTCTCTACGAGCTAGCGTCAGCGAGCTACAGTGATATGGAGGGGGGTGCAGTTGTATTTGGCCCAATAACTTTGTCTGTGGTGGTCGCAGAGTCATGAGACCCACATGCTCCCCCACTAATTCCACGATGGGCTTTCCAACGGCACCAGCCACGAGTCTCTCTGAGCTTGCGTTGCTGAGATATACTCTGTATGCTCTCTGGGCCTCATATATGGGTGCGGCTTAGCGAGAATTCACTCTGGCTGAGGATGATAGAGGGTTTTAGCCAGAAGTGCCAGGGGGTGCACTTGGTTTTTGGCGAATAGCTTTGTCTGTGGTGGTCGCAGAGTCACGAGACCCACATGCTCCCCCACTAATTCTATGATGGGCTTTCCAACGGTGCCAGCCCCATGTCTCTACGAGCTAGCGTCAGCGAGCTACAGTGATATGGAGGGGGGTGCAGTTGTATTTGGCCAATAACTTTGTCTGTGGTGGTCGCAGAGTCATGAGACCCACATGCTCCCCACTAATTCCACGATGGGCTTTCCAACGGCACCAGCCACGAGTCTCTCTGAGCTTGCGTTAGGGTTATGGTTAGGGTTAGGGTTAGGGTTAGAGATAGAGGGTGCAGTTGTATTTGGCCCAATAACTTTGTCTGTGGTGGTCGCAGAGTCACGAGACCCACATGCTCCCCACTAATTCTATGATGGGCTTTCCAACGGTGCCAGCCCCATGTCTCTACGAGCTAGCGTCAGCGAGCTACAGTGATATGGAGGGGGGTGCAGTTGTATTTGGCCCAATAACTTTGTCTGTGGTGGTCGCAGAGTCATGAGACCCACATGCTCCCCCACTAATTCCACGATGGGCTTTCCAACGGCACCAGCCACGAGTCTCTCTGAGCTTGCGTTGCTGAGATATACTCTGTATGCTCTCTGGGCCTCATATATGGGTGCGGCCTTAGCGAGAATTCACTCTGGCTGAGGATGATAGAGGGTTTTAGCCAGAAGTGCCAGGGGGTGCACTTGGTTTTTGGCGAATAGCTTTGTCTGTGGTGGTCGCAGAGTCACGAGACCCACATGCTCCCCCACTAATTCTATGATGGGCTTTCCAACGGTGCCAGCCCCATGTCTCTACGAGCTAGCGTCAGCGAGCTACAGTGATATGGAGGGGGGGTGCAGTTGTATTTGGCCCAATAACTTTGTCTGTGGTGGTCGCAGAGTCATGAGACCCACATGCTCCCCCACTAATTCCACGATGGGCTTTCCAACGGCACCAGCCACGAGTCTCTCTGAGCTTGCGTTGCTGAGATATACTCTGTATGCTCTCTGGGCCTCATATATGGGTTTAGCGAGAATTCACTCTGGCTGAGGATGATAGAGGGTTTTAGCCAGAAGTGCCAGGGGGTGCACTTGTTTTTTGGCGAATAGCTTTGTCTGTGGTGGTCGCAGAGTCACGAGACCCACATGCTCCCCCACTAATTCTATGATGGGCTTTCCAACGGTGCCAGCCCCATGTCTCTACGAGCTAGCGTCAGCGAGCTACAGTGATATGGAGGGGGGGTGCAGTTGTATTTGGCCCAATAACTTTGTCTGTGGTGGTCGCAGAGTCATGAGACCCACATGCTCCCACTAATTCCACGATGGGCTTTCCAACGGCACCAGCCACGAGTCTCTCTGAGCTGTTAGGGTCGGGTTAGAGATAGAGGGTGCAGTTGTATTTGGCCCAATAACTTTGTCTGTGGTGGTCGCAGAGTCATGAGACCCACATGCTCCCCCACTAATTCGATGGGCTTTCCAACGGTCTCTCTGAGCTTGCGTTGCTGAGATATACTCTGTATGCTCTCTGGGCCTCATATATGGGTTTAGCGAGAATTCACTCTGGCTGAGGATGATAGAGGGTTTTAGCCAGAAGTGCCAGGGGGTGCACTTGGTTTTGGCGAATAGCTTTGTCTGTGGTGGTCGCAGAGTCACGAGACCCACATGCTCCCCACTAATTCTATGATGGGCTTTCCAACGGTGCCAGCCCATGTCTCTACGAGCTAGCGTCAGCGAGCTACAGTGATATGGAGGGGGGGTGCAGTTGTATTTGGCCCAATAACTTTGTCTGTGGTGGTCGCAGAGTCATGAGACCCACATGCTCCCCCACTAATTCCACGATGGGCTTTCCAACGGCACCAGCCACGAGTCTCTCTGAGCTTGCGTTGCTGAGATATACTCTGTATGCTCTCTGGGCCTCATATATGGGTGCGGCCTTAGCGAGAATTCACTCTGGCTGAGGATGATAGAGGGTTTTAGCCAGAAGTGCCAGGGGGTGCACTTGTTTTTGGCGAATAGCTTTGTCTGTGGTGGTCGCAGAGTCACGAGACCCACATGCTCCCCCACTAATTCTATGATGGGCTTTCCAACGGTGCCAGCCCCATGTCTCTACGAGCTAGCGTCAGCGAGCTACAGTGATATGGAGGGGGGGTGCAGTTGTATTTGGCCCAATAACTTTGTCTGTGGTGGTCGCAGAGTCATGAGACCCACATGCTCCCCCACTAATTCCACGATGGGCTTTCCAACGGCACCAGCCACGAGTCTCTCTGAGCTTGCGTTAGGGTTATGGTTAGGGTTAGGGTTAGGGTTAGAGATAGAGGGTGCAGTTGTATTTGGCCCAATAACTTTGTCTGTGGTGGTCGCAGAGTCACGAGACCCACATGCTCCCCCACTAATTCTATGATGGGCTTTCCAACGGTGCCAGCCCCATGTCTCTACGAGCTAGCGTCAGCGAGCTACAGTGATATGGAGGGGGGGTGCAGTTGTATTTGGCCCAATAACTTTGTCTGTGGTGGTCGCAGAGTCATGAGACCCACATGCTCCCCACTAATTCCACGATGGGCTTTCCAACGGCACCAGCCACGAGTCTCTCTGAGCTTGTTAGGGTATGGTTAGGGTTAGGGTTAGGGTTAGAGATAGAGGGGGCAGTTGTTTTTGGCGAATAACTTTGTCTGTGGTGGTCGCAGAGTCACGAGACCCACATGCTCCCCCACTAATTCTATGATGGGCTTTCCAACGGTGCCAGCCCCATGTCTCTACGAGCTAGCGTCAGCGAGCTACAGTGATATGGAGGGGGGTGCAGTTGTATTTGGCCCAATAACTTTGTCTGTGGTGGTCGCAGAGTCATGAGACCCACATGCTCCCCCACTAATTCCACGATGGGCTTTCCAACGGCACCAGCCACGAGTCTCTCTGAGCTTGCGTTGCTGAGATATACTCTGTATGCTCTCTGGGCCTCATATATGGGTGCGGCCTTAGCGAGAATTCACTCTGGCTGAGGATGATAGAGGGTTTTAGCCAGAAGTGCCAGGGGGCACTTGGTTTTTGGCGAATAGCTTTGTCTGTGGTGGTCGCAGAGTCACGAGACCCACATGCTCCCCCACTAATTCTATGATGGGCTTTCCAACGGTGCCAGCCCCATGTCTCTACGAGCTAGCGTCAGCGAGCTACAGTGATATGGAGGGGGGGTGCAGTTGTATTTGGCCCAATAACTTTGTCTGTGGTGGTCGCAGAGTCATGAGACCCACATGCTCCCCCACTAATTCCACGATGGGCTTTCCAACGGCACCAGCCACGAGTCTCTCTGAGCTTGCGTTGCTGAGATATACTCTGTATGCTCTCTGGGCCTCATATATGGGTTTAGCGAGAATTCACTCTGGCTGAGGATGATAGAGGGTTTTAGCCAGAAGTGCCAGGGGGTGCACTTGGTTTTGGGCGAATAGCTTTGTCTGTGGTGGTCGCAGAGTCACGAGACCCACATGCTCCCCCACTAATTCTATGATGGGCTTTCCAACGGTGCCAGCCCATGTCTCTACGAGCTAGCGTCAGCGAGCTACAGTGATATGGAGGGGGGGTGCAGTTGTATTTGGCCCAATAACTTTGTCTGTGGTGGTCGCAGAGTCATGAGACCCACATGCTCCCCCACTAATTCCACGATGGGCTTTCCAACGGCACCAGCCACGAGTCTCTCTGAGCTTGCGTTAGGGTTATGGTTAGGGTTAGGGTTAGGGTTAGAGATAGAGGGTGCAGTTGTATTTGTAACTTTGTCTGTGGTGGTCGCAGAGTCACGAGACCCACATGCTCCCCCACTAATTCTATGATGGGCTTTCCAACGGTGCCAGCCCCATGTCTCTACGAGCTAGCGTCAGCGAGCTACAGTGATATGGAGGGGGGGTGCAGTTGTATTTGGCCCAATAACTTTGTCTGTGGTGGTCGCAGAGTCATGAGACCCACATGCTCCCCCACTAATTCCACGATGGGCTTTCCAACGGCACCAGCCACGAGTCTCTCTGAGCTTGCGTTGCTGAGATATACTCTGTATGCTCTCTGGGCCTCATATATGGGTGCGGCCTTAGCGAGAATTCACTCTGGCTGAGGATGATAGAGGGTTTTAGCCAGAAGTGCCAGGGGGTGCACTTGGTTTTGGGCGAATAGCTTTGTCTGTGGTGGTCGCAGAGTCACGAGACCCACATGCTCCCCACTAATTCTATGATGGGCTTTCCAACGGTGCCAGCCCATGTCTCTACGAGCTAGCGTCAGCGAGCTACAGTGATATGGAGGGGGGGTGCAGTTGTATTTGGCCCAATAACTTTGTCTGTGGTGGTCGCAGAGTCATGAGACCCACATGCTCCCCCACTAATTCCACGATGGGCTTTCCAACGGCACCAGCCACGAGTCTCTCTGAGCTTGCGTTAGGGTTATGGTTAGGGTTAGGGTTAGGGTTAGAGATAGAGGGTGCAGTTGTATTTGGCCCAACTTTGTCTGTGGTGGTCGCAGAGTCACGAGACCCACATGCTCCCCACTAATTCTATGATGGGCTTTCCAACGGTGCCAGCCCCATGTCTCTACGAGCTAGCGTCAGCGAGCTACAGTGATATGGAGGGGGGTGCAGTTGTATTTGGCCCAATAACTTTGTCTGTGGTGGTCGCAGAGTCATGAGACCCACATGCTCCCCACTAATTCCACGATGGGCTTTCCAACGGCACCAGCCACGAGTCTCTCTGAGCTTTCGTTAGGGTTATGGTTAGGGTTAGGGTTAGGGTTAGAGATAGAGGGTGCAGTTGTATTTGGCCCAATAACTTTGTCTGTGGTGGTCGCAGAGTCACGAGACCCACATGCTCCCCCACTAATTCTATGATGGGCTTTCCAACGGTGCCAGCCCCATGTCTCTACGAGCTAGCGTCAGCGAGCTACAGTGATATGGAGGGGGGTGCAGTTGTATTTGGCCCAATAACTTTGTCTGTGGTGGTCGCAGAGTCATGAGACCCACATGCTCCCCCACTAATTCCACGATGGGCTTTCCAACGGCACCAGCCACGAGTCTCTCTGAGCTTGCGTCGGTTAGGGTTAGAGATAGAGGGTGCAGTTGTATTTGCTAACTTTGTCTGTGGTGGTCGCAGAGTCACGAGACCCACATGCTCCCCCACTAATTCTATGATGGGCTTTCCAACGGTGCCAGCCCCATGTCTCTACGAGCTAGCGTCAGCGAGCTACAGTGATATGGAGGGGGGGTGCAGTTGTATTTGGCCCAATAACTTTGTCTGTGGTGGTCGCAGAGTCATGAGACCACATGCTCCCCCACTAATTCCACGATGGGCTTTCCAACGGCACCAGCCACGAGTCTCTCTGAGCTTGCGTTGCTGAGATATACTCTGTATGCTCTCTGGGCCTCATATATGGGTTTAGCGAGAATTCAGGCTGAGGATGATAGAGGGTTTTAGCCAGAAGTGCCAGGGGGTGCACTTGGTTTTTGGCAATAGCTTTGTCTGTGGTGGTCGCAGAGTCACGAGACCCACATGCTCCCCCACTAATTCTATGATGGGCTTTCCAACGGTGCCAGCCCCATGTCTCTACGAGCTAGCGTCAGCGAGCTACAGTGATATGGAGGGGGGGTGCAGTTGTATTTGGCCCAATAACTTTGTCTGTGGTGGTCGCAGAGTCATGAGACCCACATGCTCCCCCACTAATTCCACGATGGGCTTTCCAACGGCACCAGCCACGAGTCTCTCTGAGCTTGCGTTGCTGAGATATACTCTGTATGCTCTCTGGGCCTCATATATGGGTGCGGCCTTAGCGAGAATTCACTCTGGCTGAGGATGATAGAGGGTTTTAGCCAGAAGTGCCAGGGGTGCACTTGGTTTTTGGCGAATAGCTTTGTCTGTGGTGGTCGCAGAGTCACGAGACCCACATGCTCCCCACTAATTCTATGATGGGCTTTCCAACGGTGCCAGCCCCATGTCTCTACGAGCTAGCGTCAGCGAGCTACAGTGATATGGAGGGGGGTGCAGTTGTATTTGGCCCAATAACTTTGTCTGTGGTGGTCGCAGAGTCATGAGACCCACATGCTCCCCCACTAATTCCACGATGGGCTTTCCAACGGCACCAGCCACGAGTCTCTCTGAGCTTGCGTTAGCTGAGATATACTCTGTATGCTCTCTGGGCCTCATATATGGGTGCGGCCTTAGCGAGAATTCACTCTGGCTGAGGATGATAGAGGGTTTTAGCCAGAAGTGCCAGGGGGTGCACTTGGTTTTTGGCGAATAGCTTTGTCTGTGGTGGTCGCAGAGTCACGAGACCCACATGCTCCCCACTAATTCTATGATGGGCTTTCCAACGGTGCCAGCCCCATGTCTCTACGAGCTAGCGTCAGCGAGCTACAGTGATATGGAGGGGGGTGCAGTTGTATTTGGCCCAATAACTTTGTCTGTGGTGGTCGCAGAGTCATGAGACCACATGCTCCCCCACTAATTCCACGATGGGCTTTCCAACGGCACCAGCCACGAGTCTCTCTGAGCTTGCGTTAGGGTTATGGTTAGGTTAGGTTAGGGTTAGAGATAGAGGGTGCAGTTGTATTTGGCCCAGTAACTTTGTCTGTGGTGGTCGCAGAGTCACGAGACCCACATGCTCCCCCACTAATTCTATGATGGGCTTTCCAACGGTGCCAGCCCCATGTCTCTACGAGCTAGCGTCAGCGAGCTACAGTGATATGGAGGGGGGTGCAGTTGTATTTGGCCAATAACTTTGTCTGTGGTGGTCGCAGAGTCATGAGACCCACATGCTCCCCCACTAATTCCACGATGGGCTTTCCAACGGCACCAGCCACGAGTCTCTCTGAGCTTCGTTGGGTTATGGTTAGGGTTAGGGTTAGGGTTAGAGATAGAGGGTGCAGTTGTATTTGGCCAATAACTTTGTCTGTGGTGGTCGCAGAGTCACGAGACCACATGCTCCCACCATTCTAATGATGATTTCGGTCCATGTCTCTACGAGCTAGCGTCAGCGAGCTACAGTGATATGGAGGGGGGGTGCAGTTGTATTTGGCCCATAACTTTGTCTGTGGTGGTCGCAGAGTCATGAGACCCACATGCTCCCCCACTAATTCCACGATGGGCTTTCCAACGGCACCAGCCACGAGTCTCTCTGAGCTTGCGTTGCTGAGATATACTCTGTATGCTCTCTGGGCCTCATATATGGGTGCGGCCTTAGCGAGAATTCACTCTGGCTGAGGATGATAGAGGGTTTTAGCCAGAAGTGCCAGGGGTGCACTTGGTTTTTGGCGAATAGCTTTGTCTGTGGTGGTCGCAGAGTCACGAGACCCACATGCTCCCCCACTAATTCTATGATGGGCTTTCCAACGGTGCCAGCCCCATGTCTCTACGAGCTAGCGTCAGCGAGCTACAGTGATATGGAGGGGGGGTGCAGTTGTATTTGGCCCAATAACTTTGTCTGTGGTGGTCGCAGAGTCATGAGACCCACATGCTCCCCCACTAATTCCACGATGGGCTTTCCAACGGCACCAGCCACGAGTCTCTCTGAGCTTGCGTTAGTTATGGTTAGGGTTAGGGTTAGGGTTAGAGATAGAGGGTGCAGTTGTATTTGGCCCATAACTTTGTCTGTGGTGGTCGCAGAGTCACGAGACCCACATGCTCCCCACTAATTCTATGATGGGCTTTCCAACGGTGCCAGCCCCATGTCTCTACGAGCTAGCGTCAGCGAGCTACAGTGATATGGAGGGGGGTGCAGTTGTATTTGGCCCAATAACTTTGTCTGTGGTGGTCGCAGAGTCATGAGACCCACATGCTCCCCCACTAATTCCACGATGGGCTTTCCAACGGCACCAGCCACGAGTCTCTCTGAGCTTGCGTTAGGGTTATGGTTAGGGTTAGGGTTAGGTTAGAGATAGAGGGTGCAGTTGTATTTGGCCAATAACTTTGTCTGTGGTGGTCGCAGAGTCACGAGACCCACATGCTCCCCCACTAATTCTATGATGGGCTTTCCAACGGTGCCAGCCCCATGTCTCTACGAGCTAGCGTCAGCGAGCTACAGTGATATGGAGGGGGGGTGCAGTTGTATTTGGCCCAATAACTTTGTCTGTGGTGGTCGCAGAGTCATGAGACCCACATGCTCCCCCACTAATTCCACGATGGGCTTTCCAACGGCACCAGCCACGAGTCTCTCTGAGCTTTGCGTTATGGTTAGGTTAGGTTAGGGTTAGAGATAGAGGGTGCAGTTGTATTTGGCCCAATAACTTTGTCTGTGGTGGTCGCAGAGTCACGAGACCCACATGCTCCCCACTAATTCTATGATGGGCTTTCCAACGGTGCCAGCCCATGTCTCTACGAGCTAGCGTCAGCGAGCTACAGTGATATGGAGGGGGGTGCAGTTGTATTTGGCCCATAACTTTGTCTGTGGTGGTCGCAGAGTCATGAGACCCACATGCTCCCCCACTAATTCCACGATGGGCTTTCCAACGGCACCAGCCACGAGTCTCTCTGAGCTTGCGTTGCTGAGGTAGGCCTTATAGTTAGGAGGGCTGAGGATGATAGATTTAGCCAGAAGTGCCAGGGGTGCACTTGGTTTTTGGCGAATAGCTTTGTCTGTGGTGGTCGCAGAGTCACGAGACCCACATGCTCCCCCACTAATTCTATGATGGGCTTTCCAACGGTGCCAGCCCCATGTCTCTACGAGCTAGCGTCAGCGAGCTACAGTGATATGGAGGGGGGTGCAGTTGTATTTGGCCCAATAACTTTGTCTGTGGTGGTCGCAGAGTCATGAGACCCACATGCTCCCCCACTAATTCCACGATGGGCTTTCCAACGGCACCAGCACGAGTCTCTCTGAGCTTGCGTTGCTGAGATATACTCTGTATGCTCTCTGGGCCTCATATATGGGTGCGGCCTTAGCGAGAATTCACTCTGGCTGAGGATGATAGAGGGTTTTAGCCAGAAGTGCCAGGGGGTGCACTTTTTTGGCGAATAGCTTTGTCTGTGGTGGTCGCAGAGTCACGAGACCCACATGCTCCCCCACTAATTCTATGATGGGCTTTCCAACGGTGCCAGCCCCATGTCTCTACGAGCTAGCGTCAGCGAGCTACAGTGATATGGGGGGGGGTGCAGTTGTATTTGGCCCAATAACTTTGTCTGTGGTGGTCGCAGAGTCATGAGACCCACATGCTCCCCACTAATTCCACGATGGGCTTTCCAACGGCACCAGCCACGAGTCTCTCTGAGCTTGCGTTAGGGTTATGGTTAGGGTTAGGGTTAGGGTTAGAGATAGAGGGTGCAGTTGTATTTGGCCCACTTTGTCTGTGGTGGTCGCAGAGTCACGAGACCCACATGCTCCCCCACTAATTCTATGATGGGCTTTCCAACGGTGCCAGCCCCATGTCTCTACGAGCTAGCGTCAGCGAGCTACAGTGATATGGAGGGGGGGTGCAGTTGTATTTGGCCCAATAACTTTGTCTGTGGTGGTCGCAGAGTCATGAGACCCACATGCTCCCCCACTAATTCCACGATGGGCTTTCCAACGGCACCAGCCACGAGTCTCTCTGAGCTTGCGTTAGGTTATGGTTAGGGTTAGGGTTAGGGTTAGAGATAGAGGGTGCAGTTGTATTTGGCCCAATAACTTTGTCTGTGGTGGTCGCAGAGTCACGAGACCCACATGCTCCCCCACTAATTCTATGATGGGCTTTCCAACGGTGCCAGCCCATGTCTCTACGAGCTAGCGTCAGCGAGCTACAGTGATATGGAGGGGGGTGCAGTTGTATTTGGCCCATAACTTTGTCTGTGGTGGTCGCAGAGTCATGAGACCCACATGCTCCCCCACTAATTCCACGATGGGCTTTCCAACGGCACCAGCCACGAGTCTCTCTGAGCTTGCGTTGCTGAGATATACTCTGTATGCTCTCTGGCCTCATATATGGGTGGGCCTTAGCGAGAATTCACTCTGGCTGAGGATGATAGAGGGTTTTAGCCAGAAGTGCCAGGGGTGCACTTGGTTTTGGCGAATAGCTTTGTCTGTGGTGGTCGCAGAGTCACGAGACCCACATGCTCCCCACTAATTCTATGATGGGCTTTCCAACGGTGCCAGCCCCATGTCTCTACGAGCTAGCGTCAGCGAGCTACAGTGATATGGAGGGGGGGTGCAGTTGTATTTGGCCCAATAACTTTGTCTGTGGTGGTCGCAGAGTCATGAGACCCACATGCTCCCCCACTAATTCCACGATGGCTTTCCAACGGCACCAGCCACGAGTCTCTCTGAGCTTGCGTTGCTGAGATATACTCTGTATGCTCTCTGGGCCTCATATATGGGTGCGGTTAGCGAGAATTCACTCTGGCTGAGGATGATAGAGGGTTTTAGCCAGAAGTGCCAGGGGGTGCACTTTTTTTTGGCGAATAGCTTTGTCTGGTGGTCGCAGAGTCACGAGACCCACATGCTCCCCACTAATTCTATGATGGGCTTTCCAACGGTGCCAGCCCCATGTCTCTACGAGCTAGCGTCAGCGAGCTACAGTGATATGGAGGGGGGTGCAGTTGTATTTGGCCCAATAACTTTGTCTGTGGTGGTCGCAGAGTCATGAGACCCACATGCTCCCCCACTAATTCCACGATGGGCTTTCCAACGGCACCAGCCACGAGTCTCTCTGAGCTTGCGTTAGGTTATGGTTAGGGTTAGGGTTAGGGTTAGAGATAGAGGTGCAGTTGTATTTGGCCCATAACTTTGTCTGTGGTGGTCGCAGAGTCACGAGACCCACATGCTCCCCCACTAATTCTATGATGGGCTTTCCAACGGTGCCAGCCCCATGTCTCTACGAGCTAGCGTCAGCGAGCTACAGTGATATGGAGGGGGGTGCAGTTGTATTTGGCCCAATAACTTTGTCTGTGGTGGTCGCAGAGTCATGAGACCCACATGCTCCCCCACTAATTCCACGATGGGCTTTCCAACGGCACCAGCCACGAGTCTCTCTGAGCTTGCGTTAGGGTTATGGTTAGGGTTAGGGTTAGGGTTAGAGATAGAGGGTGCAGTTGTATTTGGCCCAAAACTTTGTCTGTGGTGGTCGCAGAGTCACGAGACCCACATGCTCCCCCACTAATTCTATGATGGGCTTTCCAACGGTGCCAGCCCCATGTCTCTACGAGCTAGCGTCAGCGAGCTACAGTGATATGGAGGGGGGTGCAGTTGTATTTGCCCAATAACTTTGTCTGTGGTGGTCGCAGAGTCATGAGACCCACATGCTCCCCCACTAATTCCACGATGGGCTTTCCAACGGCACCAGCCACGAGTCTCTCTGAGCTTTCGGGTGCAGTTGTATTTGGCCCAATAACTTTGTCTGTGGGTCGCAGAGTCACGAGACCCACATGCTCCCCCACTAATTCTATGATGGGCTTTCAACAGCCCATGTCTCTACGAGCTAGCGTCAGCGAGCTACAGTGATATGGAGGGGGGTGCAGTTGTATTTGGCCCATAACTTTGTCTGTGGTGGTCGCAGAGTCATGAGACCCACATGCTCCCCCACTAATTCCACGATGGGCTTTCCAACGGCACCAGCCACGAGTCTCTCTGAGCTTGCGTTGCTGAGATATACTCTGTATGCTCTCTGGGCCTCATATAGCGGCCTTAGCGAGAATTCACTCTGGCTGAGGATGATAGAGGGTTTTAGCCAGAAGTGCCAGGGGGTGCACTTGGTTTTTGGCGAATAGCTTTGTCTGTGGTGGTCGCAGAGTCACGAGACCCACATGCTCCCCCACTAATTCTATGATGGGCTTTCCAACGGTGCCAGCCCCATGTCTCTACGAGCTAGCGTCAGCGAGCTACAGTGATATGGAGGGGGGGTGCAGTTGTATTTGGCCCAATAACTTTGTCTGTGGTGGTCGCAGAGTCATGAGACCCACATGCTCCCCCACTAATTCCACGATGGGCTTTCCAACGGCACCAGCCACGAGTCTCTCTGAGCTTGCGTTAGGGTTATGGTTAGGGTTAGGGTTAGGGTTAGAGATAGAGGTGCAGTTGTATTTGGCCATAACTTTGTCTGTGGTGGTCGCAGAGTCACGAGACCCACATGCTCCCCACTAATTCTATGATGGGCTTTCCAACGGTGCCAGCCCCATGTCTCTACGAGCTAGCGTCAGCGAGCTACAGTGATATGGAGGGGGGGTGCAGTTGTATTTGGCCCAATAACTTTGTCTGTGGTGGTCGCAGAGTCATGAGACCCACATGCTCCCCCACTAATTCCACGATGGGCTTTCCAACGCACCAGCCACGAGTCTCTCTGAGCTTTGCGTTAGGGTTATGGTTAGGGTTAGGGTTAGGGTTAGAGATAGGGTTTGTATTTGGCCCAATAACTTTGTCTGTGGTGGTCGCAGAGTCACGAGACCCACATGCTCCCCCACTAATTCTATGATGGGCTTTCCAACGGTGCCAGCCCCATGTCTCTACGAGCTAGCGTCAGCGAGCTACAGTGATATGGAGGGGGGGGTGCAGTTGTATTTGGCCCAATAACTTTGTCTGTGGTGGTCGCAGAGTCATGAGACCCACATGCTCCCCACTAATTCCACGATGGGCTTTCCAACGGCACCAGCCACGAGTCTCTCTGAGCTTGCGTTATGGTTAGGTTAGGGTTAGGGTTAGAGATAGAGGGTGCAGTTGTATTTGGCCAATAACTTTGTCTGTGGTGGTCGCAGAGTCACGAGACCCACATGCTCCCCACTAATTCTATGATGGGCTTTCCAACGGTGCCAGCCCCATGTCTCTACGAGCTAGCGTCAGCGAGCTACAGTGATATGGAGGGGGGGTGCAGTTGTATTTGGCCCAATAACTTTGTCTGTGGTGGTCGCAGAGTCATGAGAGCCACATGCTCCCCCACTAATTCCACGATGGGCTTTCCAACGGCACCAGCCACGAGTCTCTCTGAGCTTGCGTTGCTGAGATATACTCTGTATGCTCTCTGGGCCTCATATATGGGTGCGGCCTTAGCGAGAATTCACTCTGGCTGAGGATGATAGAGGGTTTTAGCCAGAAGGCCAGGGGGCACTTGGTTTTTGGCGAATAGCTTTGTCTGTGGTGGTCGCAGAGTCACGAGACCCACATGCTCCCCCACTAATTCTATGATGGGCTTTCCAACGGTGCCAGCCCCATGTCTCTACGAGCTAGCGTCAGCGAGCTACAGTGATATGGAGGGGGGTGCAGTTGTATTTGGCCCAATAACTTTGTCTGTGGTGGTCGCAGAGTCATGAGACCCACATGCTCCCCCACTAATTCCACGATGGGCTTTCCAACGGCACCAGCCACGAGTCTCTCTGAGCTTGCGTTGCTGAGATATACTCTGTATGCTCTCTGGGTATATGGGTGCGGCCTTAGCGAGAATTCACTCTGGCTGAGGATGATAGAGGGTTTTAGCCAGAAGTGCCAGGGGGTGCACTTGGTTTTTGGCGAATAGCTTTGTCTGTGGTGGTCGCAGAGTCACGAGACCCACATGCTCCCCCACTAATTCTATGATGGGCTTTCCAACGGTGCCAGCCCATGTCTCTACGAGCTAGCGTCAGCGAGCTACAGTGATATGGAGGGGGGTGCAGTTGTATTTGGCCCAATAACTTTGTCTGTGGTGGTCGCAGAGTCATGAGACCCACATGCTCCCCCACTAATTCCACGATGGGCTTTCCAACGGCACCAGCCACGAGTCTCTCTGAGCTTGCGTTAGGGTTATGGTTAGGGTTAGGGTTAGGGTTAGAGATAGAGGGTGCAGTTGTATTTGGATAACTTTGTCTGTGGTGGTCGCAGAGTCACGAGACCCACATGCTCCCCACTAATTCTATGATGGGCTTTCCAACGGTGCCAGCCCCATGTCTCTACGAGCTAGCGTCAGCGAGCTACAGTGATATGGAGGGGGGTGCAGTTGTATTTGGCCCAATAACTTTGTCTGTGGTGGTCGCAGAGTCATGAGACCCACATGCTCCCCCACTAATTCCACGATGGGCTTTCCAACGGCACCAGCCACGAGTCTCTCTGAGCTTGCGTTAGGGTTATGGTTAGGGTTAGGGTTAGGGTTAGAGATAGAGGGTGCAGTTGTATTTGGCCCAATAACTTTGTCTGTGGTGGTCGCAGAGTCACGAGACCCACATGCTCCCCCACTAATTCTATGATGGGCTTTCCAACGGTGCCAGCCCCATGTCTCTACGAGCTAGCGTCAGCGAGCTACAGTGATATGGAGGGGGGTGCAGTTGTATTTGGCCCCAGTAACTTTGTCTGTGGTGGTCGCAGAGTCATGAGAGCCACATGCTCCCCACTAATTCCACGATGGGCTTTCAACGGCACCAGCCACGTCTCTCTGAGCTTGCGTTGCTGAGATATACTCTGTATGCTCTCTGGGCCTCATATATGGGTGCGGCCTTAGCGAGAATTCACTCTGGCTGAGGATGATAGAGGGTTTTAGCCAGAAGTGCCAGGGGTGCACTTGGTTTTGGCGAATAGCTTTGTCTGTGGTGGTCGCAGAGTCACGAGACCCACATGCTCCCCACTAATTCTATGATGGGCTTTCCAACGTGCCAGCCCCATGTCTCTACGAGCTAGCGTCAGCGAGCTACAGTGATATGGAGGGGGGGTGCAGTTGTATTTGGCCCAATAACTTTGTCTGTGGTGGTCGCAGAGTCATGAGACCCACATGCTCCCCCACTAATTCCACGATGGGCTTTCCAACGGCACCAGCCACGAGTCTCTCTGAGCTTGCGTTGCTGAGATATACTCTGTATGCTCTCTGGGCCTCATATATGGGTGCGGCCTTAGCGAGAATTCACTCTGGCTGAGGATGATAGAGGGTTTTAGCCAGAAGTGCCAGGGGGTGCACTTGGTTTTTGGCGAATAGCTTTGTCTGTGGTGGTCGCAGAGTCACGAGACCCACATGCTCCCCCACTAATTCTATGATGGGCTTTCCAACGGTGCCAGCCCCATGTCTCTACGAGCTAGCGTCAGCGAGCTACAGTGATATGGAGGGGGGTGCAGTTGTATTTGGCCCAATAACTTTGTCTGTGGTGGTCGCAGAGTCATGAGACCCACATGCTCCCCCACTAATTCCACGATGGGCTTTCCAACGGCACCAGCCACGAGTCTCTCTGAGCTTGCGTTAGGGTTATGGTTAGGGTTAGGGTTAGGGTTAGAGATAGAGGGTGCAGTTGTATTTGGCCAATAACTTTGTCTGTGGTGGTCGCAGAGTCACGAGACCCACATGCTCCCCCACTAATTCTATGATGGGCTTTCCAACGGTGCCAGCC
Source organism: Lates calcarifer (assembly GCF_001640805.2). NCBI lineage: Eukaryota > Metazoa > Chordata > Actinopteri > Centropomidae > Lates > Lates calcarifer. Next base: position 26,200 of record NW_026116130.1, read on the forward strand.
CCATGTCTCTACGAGCTAGCGTCAGCGAGCTACAGTGATATGGAGGGGGGGTGCAGTTGTATTTGGCCAATAACTTTGTCTGTGGTGGTCGCAGAGTCATGAGACCCACATGCTCCCCACTAATTCCACGATGGGCTTTCCAACGGCACCAGCCAGGAGTCTCTCTGAGCTTGCGTTGCTGAGATATACTCTGTATGCTCTCTGGGCCTCATATATGGGTGCGGCCTTAGCGAGAATTCACTCTGGCTGAGGATGATAGAGGGTTTTAGCCAGAAGTGCCAGGGGGTGCACTTGGTTTTTGGCGAATAGCTTTGTCTGTGGTGGTCGCAGAGTCACGAGACCCACATGCTCCCCCACTAATTCTATGATGGGCTTTCCAACGGTGCCAGCCCCATGTCTCTACGAGCTAGCGTCAGCGAGCTACAGTGATATGGAGGGGGGGTGCAGTTGTATTTGGCCCAAACTAGAGTCTGCTCCCCACTGATGTGGTTCAGCAGGTCACGAGAGTCATGAGACTGCTCCCCACTAATTCCACGATGGGCTTTCCAACGGCACCAGCCACGAGTCTCTCTGAGCTTGCGTTATGGTTAGGGTTAGGGTTAGGGTTAGAGATAGAGGGTGCAGTTGTATTTGGCCCAATAACTTTGTCTGTGGTGGTCGCAGAGTCACGAGACCCACATGCTCCCCCACTAATTCTATGATGGGCTTTCCAACGGTGCCAGCCCCATGTCTCTACGAGCTAGCGTCAGCGAGCTACAGTGATATGGAGGGGGGTGCAGTTGTATTTGGCCCAATAACTTTGTCTGTGGTGGTCGCAGAGTCATGAGACCCACATGCTCCCCCACTAATTCCACGATGGGCTTTCCAACGGCACCAGCCACGAGTCTCTCTGAGCTTGCGTTGCTGAGATATACTCTGTATGCTCTCTGGGCCTCATATATGGGTGCGGCCTTAGCGAGAATTCACTCTGGCTGAGGATGATAGAGGGTTTTAGCCAGAAGTGCCAGGGGTGCACTTGGTTTTTGGCGAATAGCTTTGTCTGTGGTGGTCGCAGAGTCACGAGACCCACATGCTCCCCCACTAATTCTATGATGGGCTTTCCAACGGTGCCAGCCCCATGTCTCTACGAGCTAGCGTCAGCGAGCTACAGTGATATGGAGGGGGGGTGCAGTTGTATTTGGCCCAATAACTTTGTCTGTGGTGGTCGCAGAGTCATGAGACCCACATGCTCCCCCACTAATTCCACGATGGGCTTTCCAACGGCACCAGCCACGAGTCTCTCTGAGCTTGCGTTGCTGAGGGCTCTCTGGTCATATATGGGTTTAGCGTTAGGCTGAGGATGATAGAGGGTTTTAGCCAGAAGTAGGGGTGCACTTGTTTTTTGGCGAATAGCTTTGTCTGTGGTGGTCGCAGAGTCACGAGACCCACATGCTCCCCACTAATTCTATGATGGGCTTTCCAACGGTGCCAGCCCCATGTCTCTACGAGCTAGCGTCAGCGAGCTACAGTGATATGGAGGGGGGGTGCAGTTGTATTTGGCCCAATAACTTTGTCTGTGGTGGTCGCAGAGTCATGAGACCCCACATGCTCCCCCACTAATTCCACGATGGGCTTTCCAACGGCACCAGCCACGAGTCTCTCTGAGCTTGCGTTGCTGAGATTACTCTGTATATATATGGGTTTAGCGAGAATTCACTCTGGCTGAGGATGATAGAGGGTTAGCCAGAAGTGCCAGACTTGGTTTTTGGCGAATAGCTTTGTCTGTGGTGGTCGCAGAGTCACGAGACCCACATGCTCCCCCACTAATTCTATGATGGGCTTTCCAACGGTGCCAGCCCCATGTCTCTACGAGCTAGCGTCAGCGAGCTACAGTGATATGGAGGGGGGGTGCAGTTGTATTTGGCCCAATAACTTTGTCTGTGGTGGTCGCAGAGTCATGAGACCCACATGCTCCCCCACTAATTCCACGATGGGCTTTCCAACGGCACCAGCCACGAGTCTCTCTGAGCTTGCGTCCCAGAAGTGCCAGGGGGTGCACTTGTTTTTGGCGAATAGCTTTGTCTGTGGTGGTCGCAGAGTCACGAGACCCACATGCTCCCCCACTAATTCTATGATGGGCTTTCCAACGGTGCCAGCCCCATGTCTCTACGAGCTAGCGTCAGCGAGCTACAGTGATATGGAGGGGGGGTGCAGTTGTATTTGGCCCAATAACTTTGTCTGTGGTGGTCGCAGAGTCATGAGACCCACATGCTCCCCCACTAATTCCACGATGGGCTTTCCAACGGCACCAGCCACGAGTCTCTCTGAGCTTGCGTTAGCATGGGGTTATGGGTTTAGGAGTTAAGGATGATAGAGGGTTTTAGCCAGATGCAGGGTGCACTTGGTTTTTGGCGAATAACTTTGTCTGTGGTGGTCGCAGAGTCACGAGACCCACATGCTCCCCACTAATTCTATGATGGGCTTTCCAACGGTGCCAGCCCCATGTCTCTACGAGCTAGCGTCAGCGAGCTACAGTGATATGGAGGGGGGGGCAGTTGTATTTGGCCCAATAACTTTGTCTGTGGTGGTCGCAGAGTCATGAGACCCACATGCTCCCCACTAATTCCACGATGGGCTTTCCAACGGCACCAGCCACGAGTCTCTCTGAGCTTGCGTTGCTGAGATATACTCTGTATGCTCTCTGGGCCTCATATATGGGTGCGGCCTTAGCGAGAATTCACTCTGGCTGAGGATGATAGAGGGTTTTAGCCAGAAGTGCCAGGGGTGCACTTGGTTTTTGGCGAATAGCTTTGTCTGTGGTGGTCGCAGAGTCACGAGACCCACATGCTCCCCCACTAATTCTATGATGGGCTTTCCAACGGTGCCAGCCCCATGTCTCTACGAGCTAGCGTCAGCGAGCTACAGTGATATGGAGGGGGGTGCAGTTGTATTTGGCCCAATAACTTTGTCTGTGGTGGTCGCAGAGTCATGAGACCCACATGCTCCCCCACTAATTCCACGATGGGCTTTCCAACGGCACCAGCACGAGTCTCTCTGAGCTTGCGTTAGGTTAGGGTTAGGGTTAGGGTTAGAGATAGAGGGTGCAGTTGTATTTGGCCCAATAACTTTGTCTGTGGTGGTCGCAGAGTCACGAGACCCACATGCTCCCCCACTAATTCTATGATGGGCTTTCCAACGGTGCCAGCCCCATGTCTCTACGAGCTAGCGTCAGCGAGCTACAGTGATATGGAGGGGGGGTGCAGTTGTATTTGGCCCAATAACTTTGTCTGTGGTGGTCGCAGAGTCATGAGACCACATGCTCCCCCACTAATTCCACGATGGGCTTTCCAACGGCACCAGCCACGAGTCTCTCTTGCGTTAGGGCATAGGGTTTAGGGTTCAAGGATGATAGAGGGTTTTAGCCCAGGGGTGCACTTGTTTTTGGCGAATAGCTTTGTCTGTGGTGGTCGCAGAGTCACGAGACCCACATGCTCCCCCACTAATTCTATGATGGGCTTTCCAACGGTGCCAGCCCCATGTCTCTACGAGCTAGCGTCAGCGAGCTACAGTGATATGGAGGGGGGGTGCAGTTGTATTTGGCCCAATAACTTTGTCTGTGGTGGTCGCAGAGTCATGAGACCCACATGCTCCCCCACTAATTCCACGATGGGCTTTCCAACGGCACCAGCCACGAGTCTCTCTGAGCTTGCGTTGCTGAGATATACTCTGTATGCTCTCTGGGCCTCATATATGGGTGCGGCCTTAGCGAGAATTCACTCTGGCTGAGGATGATAGAGGGTTTTAGCCAGAAGTGCCAGGGGGTGCACTTGGTTTTTGGCGAATAGCTTTGTCTGTGGTGGTCGCAGAGTCACGAGACCCACATGCTCCCCCACTAATTCTATGATGGGCTTTCCAACGGTGCCAGCCCCATGTCTCTACGAGCTAGCGTCAGCGAGCTACAGTGATATGGAGGGGGGGTGCAGTTGTATTTGGCCCAATAACTTTGTCTGTGGTGGTCGCAGAGTCATGAGACCCACATGCTCCCCCACTAATTCCACGATGGGCTTTCCAACGGCACCAGCCACGAGTCTCTCTGAGCTTGCGTTAGGGTTATGGTTAGGGTTAGGGTTAGGGTTAGAGATAGAGGGTGCAGTTGTATTTGGCCCAATAACTTTGTCTGTGGTGGTCGCAGAGTCACGAGACCCACATGCTCCCCACTAATTCTATGATGGGCTTTCCAACGGTGCCAGCCCCATGTCTCTACGAGCTAGCGTCAGCGAGCTACAGTGATATGGAGGGGGGGTGCAGTTGTATTTGGCCCAATAACTTTGTCTGTGGTGGTCGCAGAGTCATGAGACCCACATGCTCCCCCACTAATTCCACGATGGGCTTTCCAACGGCACCAGCCACGAGTCTCTCTGAGCTTGCGTTGCTGAGATATACTCTGTATGCTCTCTGGGCCTCATATATGGGTGCGGCCTTAGCGAGAATTCACTCTGGCTGAGGATGATAGAGGGTTTTAGCCAGAAGTGCCAGGGGGCACTTGGTTTTTGGCGAATAGCTTTGTCTGTGGTGGTCGCAGAGTCACGAGACCACATGCTCCCCCACTAATTCTATGATGGGCTTTCCAACGGTGCCAGCCCCATGTCTCTACGAGCTAGCGTCAGCGAGCTACAGTGATATGGAGGGGGGGTGCAGTTGTATTTGGCCCAATAACTTTGTCTGTGGTGGTCGCAGAGTCATGAGACCCACATGCTCCCCCACTAATTCCACGATGGGCTTTCCAACGGCACCAGCCACGAGTCTCTCTGAGCTTGCGTTAGGGTTATGGTTAGGGTTAGGGTTAGGGTTAGAGATAGAGGGTGCAGTTGTATTTGGCCCAATAACTTTGTCTGTGGTGGTCGCAGAGTCACGAGACCCACATGCTCCCCACTAATTCTATGATGGGCTTTCCAACGGTGCCAGCCCCATGTCTCTACGAGCTAGCGTCAGCGAGCTACAGTGATATGGAGGGGGGGTGCAGTTGTATTTGGCCCAATAACTTTGTCTGTGGTGGTCGCAGAGTCATGAGACCACATGCTCCCCCACTAATTCCACGATGGGCTTTCCAACGGCACCAGCCACGAGTCTCTCTGAGCTTGCGTTGCTGAGATATACTCTGTATGCTCTCTGGGCCTCATATATGGGTGCGGCCTTAGCGAGAATTCACTCTGGCTGAGGATGATAGAGGGTTTTAGCCAGAAGTGCCAGGGGGTGCACTTGGTTTTTGGCGAATAGCTTTGTCTGTGGTGGTCGCAGAGTCACGAGACCCACATGCTCCCCCACTAATTCTATGATGGGCTTTCCAACGGTGCCAGCCCCATGTCTCTACGAGCTAGCGTCAGCGAGCTACAGTGATATGGAGGGGGGGTGCAGTTGTATTTGGCCCAATAACTTTGTCTGTGGTGGTCGCAGAGTCATGAGACCCACATGCTCCCCCACTAATTCCACGATGGGCTTTCCAACGGCACCAGCCACGAGTCTCTCTGAGCTTGCGTTAGGGTTATGGTTAGGGTTAGGGTTAGGGTTAGAGATAGAGGGTGCAGTTGTATTTGGCCCATAACTTTGTCTGTGGTGGTCGCAGAGTCACGAGACCCACATGCTCCCCCACTAATTCTATGATGGGCTTTCCAACGGTGCCAGCCCCATGTCTCTACGAGCTAGCGTCAGCGAGCTACAGTGATATGGAGGGGGGGTGCAGTTGTATTTGGCCCAATAACTTTGTCTGTGGTGGTCGCAGAGTCATGAGACCCACATGCTCCCCACTAATTCCACGATGGGCTTTCCAACGGCACCAGCCACGAGTCTCTCTGAGCTTGCGGTTAGGGTTAGGGTTAGGGTTAGAGATAGAGGGTGCAGTTGTATTTGGCCAATAACTTTGTCTGTGGTGGTCGCAGAGTCACGAGACCCACATGCTCCCCCACTAATTCTATGATGGGCTTTCCAACGGTGCCAGCCCCATGTCTCTACGAGCTAGCGTCAGCGAGCTACAGTGATATGGAGGGGGGTGCAGTTGTATTTGGCCCAATAACTTTGTCTGTGGTGGTCGCAGAGTCATGAGACCCACATGCTCCCCACTAATTCCACGATGGGCTTTCCAACGGCACCAGCCACGAGTCTCTCTGAGCTTGCGTTGCTGAGGTATATATATGGGTTTAGCGAGTTCTGAGGATGATAGAGGGTTTTAGCCAGAAGTGCCAGGGGGTGCACTTGGTTTTTGGCGAATAGCTTTGTCTGTGGTGGTCGCAGAGTCACGAGACCCACATGCTCCCCCACTAATTCTATGATGGGCTTTCCAACGGTGCCAGCCCCATGTCTCTACGAGCTAGCGTCAGCGAGCTACAGTGATATGGAGGGGGGTGCAGTTGTATTTGGCCCAATAACTTTGTCTGTGGTGGTCGCAGAGTCATGAGACCCACATGCTCCCCCACTAATTCCACGATGGGCTTTCCAACGGCACCAGCCACGAGTCTCTCTGAGCTTGCGTTGCTGAGATATACTCTGTATGCTCTCTGGGCCTCATATATGGGTGCGGCCTTAGCGAGAATTCACTCTGGCTGAGGATGATAGAGGGTTTTAGCCAGAAGTGCCAGGGGGTGCACTTGTTTTTGGCGAATAGCTTTGTCTGTGGTGGTCGCAGAGTCACGAGACCCACATGCTCCCCCACTAATTCTATGATGGGCTTTCCAACGGTGCCAGCCCCATGTCTCTACGAGCTAGCGTCAGCGAGCTACAGTGATATGGAGGGGGGGCAGTTGTATTTGGCCCAATAACTTTGTCTGTGGTGGTCGCAGAGTCATGAGACCCACATGCCCCCACTAATTCCACGATGGGCTTTCCAACGGCACCAGCCACGAGTCTCTCTGAGCTTGCGTTAGGTCCCCAAAATAGCTTTGTCTGTGGTGGTCGCAGAGTCACGAGACCCACATGCTCCCCCACTAATTCTATGATGGGCTTTCCAACGGTGCCAGCCCCATGTCTCTACGAGCTAGCGTCAGCGAGCTACAGTGATATGGAGGGGGGGTGCAGTTGTATTTGGCCCAATAACTTTCTGTGGTGGTCGCAGAGTCATGAGACCCACATGCTCCCCCACTAATTCCACGATGGGCTTTCCAACGGCACCAGCCACGAGTCTCTCTGAGCTTGCGTTGCTGAGATATACTCTGTATGCTCTCTGGGCCTCATATATGGGTGCGGCCTTAGCGAGAATTCACTCTGGCTGAGGATGATAGAGGGTTTTAGCCAGAAGTGCCAGGGGGTGCACTTGGTTTTTGGCGAATAGCTTTGTCTGTGGTGGTCGCAGAGTCACGAGACCCACATGCTCCCCCACTAATTCTATGATGGGCTTTCCAACGGTGCCAGCCCCATGTCTCTACGAGCTAGCGTCAGCGAGCTACAGTGATATGGAGGGGGGGTGCAGTTGTATTTGGCCCAATAACTTTGTCTGTGGTGGTCGCAGAGTCATGAGACCCACATGCTCCCCACTAATTCCACGATGGGCTTTCCAACGGCACCAGCCACGAGTCTCTCTGAGCTTGCGTTAGGGTATGGTTAGGGTTAGGGTTTTAGAGATAGAGGGTGCAGTTGTATTTGGCCAATAACTTTGTCTGTGGTGGTCGCAGAGTCACGAGACCCACATGCTCCCCCACTAATTCTATGATGGGCTTTCCAACGGTGCCAGCCCCATGTCTCTACGAGCTAGCGTCAGCGAGCTACAGTGATATGGAGGGGGGTGCAGTTGTATTTGGCCCAATAACTTTGTCTGTGGTGGTCGCAGAGTCATGAGACCCACATGCTCCCCCACTAATTCCACGATGGGCTTTCCAACGGCACCAGCCACGAGTCTCTCTGAGCTTGCGTTAGGGTTATGGTTAGGGTTAGGGTTAGGGTTAGAGATAGAGGGTGCAGTTGTATTTGGCCCAATAACTTTGTCTGTGGTGGTCGCAGAGTCACGAGACCCACATGCTCCCCCACTAATTCTATGATGGGCTTTCCAACGGTGCCAGCCCCATGTCTCTACGAGCTAGCGTCAGCGAGCTACAGTGATATGGAGGGGGGGTGCAGTTGTATTTGGCCCAATAACTTTGTCTGTGGTGGTCGCAGAGTCATGAGACCCACATGCTCCCCCACTAATTCCACGATGGGCTTTCCAACGGCACCAGCCACGAGTCTCTCTGAGCTTGCGTTGCTGAGATATACTCTGTATGCTCTCTGGGCCTCATATATGGGTGCGGCCTTAGCGAGAATTCACTCTGGCTGAGGATGATAGAGGGTTTTAGCCAGAAGTGCCAGGGGGTGCACTTGGTTTTTGGCGAATAGCTTTGTCTGTGGTGGTCGCAGAGTCACGAGACCCACATGCTCCCCCACTAATTCTATGATGGGCTTTCCAACGGTGCCAGCCCCATGTCTCTACGAGCTAGCGTCAGCGAGCTACAGTGATATGGAGGGGGGTGCAGTTGTATTTGGCCCAATAACTTTGTCTGTGGTGGTCGCAGAGTCATGAGACCCACATGCTCCCCCACTAATTCCACGATGGGCTTTCCAACGGCACCAGCCACGAGTCTCTCTGAGCTTGCGTTGCTGAGATATACTCTGTATGCTCTCTGGGTCATATATGGGTTTAGCGAGTTACTCTGGCTGAGGATGATAGAGGGTTTGAAGTGCCAGGGGTGCACTTGGTTTTTGGCGAATAGCTTTGTCTGTGGTGGTCGCAGAGTCACGAGACCCACATGCTCCCCCACTAATTCTATGATGGGCTTTCCAACGGTGCCAGCCCCATGTCTCTACGAGCTAGCGTCAGCGAGCTACAGTGATATGGAGGGGGGTGCAGTTGTATTTGGCCCAATAACTTTGTCTGTGGTGGTCGCAGAGTCATGAGACCCACATGCTCCCCCACTAATTCCACGATGGGCTTTCCAACGGCACCAGCCACGAGTCTCTCTGAGCTTGCGTTAGGGTTATGGTTAGGGTTAGGGTTAGGGTTAGAGATAGAGGGTGCAGTTGTATTTGGCCCAATAACTTTGTCTGTGGTGGTCGCAGAGTCACGAGACCCACATGCTCCCCCACTAATTCTATGATGGGCTTTCCAACGGTGCCAGCCCCATGTCTCTACGAGCTAGCGTCAGCGAGCTACAGTGATATGGAGGGGGGTGCAGTTGTATTTGGCCCAATAACTTTGTCTGTGGTGGTCGCAGAGTCATGAGACCCACATGCTCCCCCACTAATTCCACGATGGGCTTTCCAACGGCACCAGCCACGAGTCTCTCTGAGCTTGCGTTGCTGAGATATACTCTGTATGCTCTCTGGGCCTCATATATGGGTGCGGCCTTAGCGAGAATTCACTCTGGCTGAGGATGATAGAGGGTTTTAGCCAGAAGTGCCAGGGGTGCACTTGGTTTTTGGCGAATAGCTTTGTCTGTGGTGGTCGCAGAGTCACGAGACCCACATGCTCCCCCACTAATTCTATGATGGGCTTTCCAACGGTGCCAGCCCCATGTCTCTACGAGCTAGCGTCAGCGAGCTACAGTGATATGGAGGGGGGGTGCAGTTGTATTTGGCCCAATAACTTTGTCTGTGGTGGTCGCAGAGTCATGAGACCCACATGCTCCCCCACTAATTCCACGATGGGCTTTCCAACGGCACCAGCCA
>NW_026116132.1:0-35614 GCF_001640805.2 Lates calcarifer
CAGAAGAAGAGAGACTGAAATCTCAATAACTCTATTTCAGTGTTTTTTTAATTTCCAATATTTATAAATTCTTTATGGTTGAAACCCATCATTTCCTGTCGGGACACCTTTTTCCCTGTTCTGTGCCTTGGGAGCAATGCCTGTCTGTGGAGAGAGTGTTTTAAGCTGCGTTTTCAGGTTTAATCAGGACAGAATGGCCAATAGCTGTATACTCTGAACAGAAGTAGAGAGACTGAAATCTCAATAACACTGTTTCAGAGTTTCTTAATTTCCAATGCTTATAAACATTCTTTATGTTTGACACCCATCATTTCCAGTCGGGGCACCTGTTGCCTCTGTTGTGTGAGAGAGAGGTTTAACGCTGAGTTTTAAGGCTTAATCAGCTCAGAATGGCAAAAAGGTGAACAGAAGAAGAGAGACTGAAATCTCAATAACACTATTTCAGTGTTTTGTTAATTTCCAATATTTATAAACATTCTTTATGGTTAACACCCATCATTTCCAGTCGGGGCACCTGTTGCCTCTGTTGTGTGAGAGAGAGGGTTAAGCTGCGTTTTAAGGCTTAATCAGCTCAGAATGGCAAACGGTGAACAGAAGAAGAGAGACTGAAATCTCAATAACTCTATTTCAGTGTTTTTTTTAATTTCCAATATTTATAAACATTCTTTATGGTTGAAAACCCATCATTTCCTGTCGGGACACCTTTTGCCTGTTCTGTGCCTTGGGAGCAATGCCTGTCTGTGGAGAGAGTGTTTTTAAGCTGCGTTTTCAGGTTTAATCAGGACAGAATGGCCAATAGCTGTATACTCTGAACAGAAGAGAGACTGAAATCTCAACAACACTGTTGTCAACGTTTCTTAATTCCCAATATTTATAAACATTCTTTATGGTTGAAACCCATCATTTCTCATCGGGAACCTGTTGCCTCTGTTGTGTGAGAGCGAGGTTTAATGGTGCGTTTTAATGTTTAATCAGCTCAGAATGGCAAAAAGGTGCATACTCTGAACAGAAGTAGAGAGACTGAAATCTCAATAACACTATTTTCAGTGTTTTGTTAATTTCCAATATTTATAAACATTCTTTATGGTTAACACCCATCATTTCCTGTCGGGGCACCTGTTGCCTCGTGTGTGAGAGAGATGTTTAACGCTGCGTTTTAAGGCTTAATCAGCTCAGAATGGCAAAACGGTGAACAGAAGAAGAGAGACTGAAATCTCAATAACTAATTTCAGTGTTTTTTTTAATTTCCAATATTTATAAACATTCTTTATGGTTGAAACCCATCATTTCCTGTCGGGACACCTTTTGCTTGTTCTGTGCCTTGGGAGCAATGCCTGTCTGTGGAGAGAGTGGTTTTAAGCTGCGTTTTAGGTTTAATCAGGACAGAATGGCCAATAGCTGTATACTCTGAACAGAAGTAGAGAGACTGAAATCTCAACAACACTGTTGTCAACGTTTCTTAATTCCCAATATTTATAAACATTCTTTATGGTTGAAACCCATCATTTCTCATCGGGGCACCTGTTGCCTCTGTTGTGTGAGAGCGAGGTTTAATGGTGCGTTTAATGTTTAATCAGCTCAGAATGGCAAAAAGGTGCCATACTCTGAACAGAAGTAGAGAGACTGGAAATCTCAATAACACTGTTTCAGAGTTTCTTAATTTCCAATGCTTATAAACATTCTTTATGTTTGACACCCATCATTTCCAGTCGGGGCACCTGTTGCCTCTGTTGTGTGAGAGAGAGGTTTAACGCTGAGTTTTAAGGCTTAATCAGCTCAGAATGGCAAAAAGGTGAACAGAAGAAGAGAGATGAAATCTCAATAACACTATTTCAGTGTTTTGTTAATTTCCAATATTTATAAACATTCTTTATGGTTAACACCCATCATTTCCAGTCGGGGCACCTGTTGCCTCTGTTGTGTGAGAGAGAGGGTTAACGCTGCGTTTTAAGGCTTAATCAGCTCAGAATGGCAAAACGGTGAACAGAAGAAGAGAGACTGAAATCTCAATAACTCTATTTCAGTGTTTTTTTTAATTTCCAATATTTATAAACATTCTTTATGGTTGAAACCCATCATTTCCTGTCGGGACACCTTTTCCCTGTTCTGTGCCTTGGGAGCAATGCCTGTCTGTGGAGAGAGTTGTTTTAAGCTGCGTTTTCAGGTTTAATCAGGACAGAATGGCCAATAGCTGTATACTCTGAACAGAAGTAGAGAGACTGAAATCTCAAATAACACTGTTTCAGAGTTTCTTAATTTTCCAAATGCTTATAAACATTCTTTATGTTTGACACCCATCATTTCCAGTCGGGCACCTGTTGCCTCTGTTGTGTGAGAGAGAGGTTTAACGCTGAGTTTTAAGGCTTAATCAGCTCAGAATGGCAAAAAGGTGAACAGAAGAAGAGAGACTGAAATCTCAATAACACTATTTCAGTGTTTTGTTAATTTCCAATATTTATAAACATTCTTATGGTTAACACCCATCATTTCCAGTCGGGGCACCTGTTGCCTCTGTTGTGTGAGAGAGAGGGTTAACGCTGCGTTTTAAGGCTTAATCAGCTCAGAATGGCAAAACGGTGAACAGAAGAAGAGAGACTGAAATCTCAATAACTCTATTTCAGTGTTTTTTTTAATTTCCAATATTTATAAACATTCTTTATGGTTGAAACCCATCATTTCCTGTCGGGACACCTTTTGCCTGTTCTGTGCCTTGGGAGCAATGCCTGTCTGTGGAGAGAGTTGTTTTAAGCTGCGTTTTCAGGTTTAATCAGGACAGAATGGCCAATAGCTGTATACTCTGAACAGAAGTAGAGAGACTGAAATCTCAACAACACTGTTGTCAACGTTTCTTAATTCCCAATATTTATAAACATTCTTTATGGTTGAAACCCATCATTTCTCATCGGGGAACCTGTTGCCTCTGTTGTGTGAGAGCGAGGTTTAATGGTGCGTTTTAATGTTTAATCAGCTCAGAATGGCAAAAAGGTGCATACTCTGAACAGAAGTAGAGAGACTGAAATCTCAATAACACTATTTCAGTGTTTTGTTAATTTCCAATATTTATAAACATTCTTTATGGTTAACACCCATCATTTCCTGTCGGGGCACCTGTTGCCTCGGCTGTGTGAGAGAGATGTTTAACGCTGCGTTTTAAGGCTTAATCAGCTCAGAATGGCAAAACGGTGAACAGAAGAAGAGAGACTGAAATCTCAATAACTCTATTTCAGTGTTTTTTTAATTTCCAATATTTATAAACATTCTTTATGGTTGAAACCCATCATTTCCTGTCGGGACACCTTTTGCTTGTTCTGTGCCTTGGGAGCAATGCCTGTCTGTGGAGAGAGTGGTTTTAAGCTGCGTTTTCAGGTTTAATCAGGACAGAATGGCCAATAGCTGTATACTCTGAACAGAAGTAGAGAGACTGAAATCTCAACAACACTGTTGTCAACGTTTCTTAATTCCCAATATTTATAAACATTCTTTATGGTTGAAACCCATCATTTCTCATCGGGGCACCTGTTGCCTCTGTTGTGTGAGAGCGAGGTTTAATGGTGCGTTTTAATGTTTAATCAGCTCAGAATGGCAAAAAGGTGCATACTCTGAACAGAAGTAGAGAGACTGAAATCTCAATAACACTGTTTCAGAGTTTCTTAATTTCCAATGCTTATAAACATTCTTTATGTTTGACACCCATCATTTCCAGTCGGGGCACCTGTTGCCTCTGTTGTGTGAGAGAGAGGTTTAACGCTGAGTTTTAAGGCTTAATCAGCTCAGAATGGCAAAAAGGTGAACAGAAGAAGAGAGACTGAAATCTCAATAACACTATTTCAGTGTTTTGTTAATTTCCAATATTTATAAACATTCTTTATGGTTAACACCCATCATTTCCAGTCGGGGCACCTGTTGCCTCTGTTGTGTGAGAGAGATGTTTAACGCTGCGTTTTAAGGCTTAATCAGCTCAGAATGGCAAAACGGTGAACAGAAGAAGAGAGACTGAAATCTCAATAACTCTATTTCAGTGTTTTTTTAATTTCCAATATTTATAAACATTCTTTATGGTTGAAACCCATCATTTCCTGTCGGGACACCTTTTGCTTGTTCTGTGCCTTGGGAGCAATGCCTGTCTGTGGAGAGAGTGGTTTTAAGCTGCGTTTTCAGGTTTAATCAGGACAGAATGGCCAATAGCTGTATACTCTGAACAGAAGTAGAGAGACTGAAATCTCAACAACACTGTTGTCAACGTTTCTTAATTCCCAATATTTATAAACATTCTTTATGGTTGAAACCCATCATTTCTCATCGGGGCACCTGTTGCCTCTGTTGTGTGAGAGCGAGGTTTAATGGTGCGTTTTAATGTTTAATCAGCTCAGAATGGCAAAAAGGTGCATACTCTGAACAGAAGTAGAGAGACTGAAATCTCAATAACACTGTTTCAGAGTTTCTTAATTTCCAATGCTTATAAACATTCTTTATGTTTGACACCCATCATTTCCAGTCGGGGCACCTGTTGCCTCTGTTGTGTGAGAGAGAGGTTTAACGCTGAGTTTTAAGGCTTAATCAGCTCAGAATGGCAAAAAGGTGAACAGAAGAAGAGAGACTGAAATCTCAATAACACTATTTCAGTGTTTTGTTAATTTCCAATATTTATAAACATTCTTTATGGTTAACACCCATCATTTCCAGTCGGGGCACCTGTTGCCTCTGTTGTGTGAGAGAGAGGGTTAACGCTGCGTTTTAAGGCTTAATCAGCTCAGAATGGCAAAACGGTGAACAGAAGAAGAGAGACTGAAATCTCAATAACTCTATTTCAGTGTTTTTTTAATTTCCAATATTTATAAACATTCTTTATGGTTGAAACCCATCATTTCCTGTCGGGACACCTTTTCCCTGTTCTGTGCCTTGGGAGCAATGCCTGTCTGTGGAGAGAGTTGTTTTAAGCTGCGTTTTCAGGTTTAATCAGGACAGAATGGCCAATAGCTGTATACTCTGAACAGAAGTAGAGAGACTGAAATCTCAATAACACTGTTTCAGAGTTTCTTAATTTCCAATGCTTATAAACATTCTTTATGTTTGACACCCATCATTTCCAGTCGGGGCACCTGTTGCCTCTGTTGTGTGAGAGAGAGGTTTAACGCTGAGTTTTAAGGCTTAATCAGCTCAGAATGGCAAAAAGGTGAACAGAAGAAGAGAGACTGAAATCTCAATAACACTATTTCAGTGTTTTGTTAATTTCCAATATTTATAAACATTCTTTATGGTTAACACCCATCATTTCCAGTCGGGGCACCTGTTGCCTCTGTTGTGTGAGAGAGAGGGTTAACGCTGCGTTTTAAGGCTTAATCAGCTCAGAATGGCAAAACGGTGAACAGAAGAAGAGAGACTGAAATCTCAATAACTCTATTTCAGTGTTTTTTTAATTTCCAATATTTATAAACATTCTTTATGGTTGAAACCCATCATTTCCTGTCGGGACACCTTTTCCCTGTTCTGTGCCTTGGGAGCAATGCCTGTCTGTGGAGAGAGTTGTTTTAAGCTGCGTTTTCAGGTTTAATCAGGACAGAATGGCCAATAGCTGTATACTCTGAACAGAAGTAGAGAGACTGAAATCTCAACAACACTGTTGTCAACGTTTCTTAATTCCCAATATTTATAAACATTCTTTATGGTTGAAACCCATCATTTCTCATCGGGGCACCTGTTTGCCTCTGTTGTGTGAGAGCGAGGTTTAATGGTGCGTTTTAATGTTTAATCAGCTCAGAATGGCAAAAAGGTGCATACTCTGAACAGAAGTAGAGAGACTGAAATCTCAATAACACTATTTCAGTGTTTTGTTAATTTCCAATATTTATAAACATTCTTTATGGTTAACACCCATCATTTCCTGTCGGGGCACCTGTTGCCTCGGCTGTGTGAGAGAGATGTTTAACGCTGCGTTTTAAGGCTTAATCAGCTCAGAATGGCAAAACGGTGAACAGAAGAAGAGAGACTGAAATCTCAATAACTCTATTTCAGTGTTTTTTTAATTTCCAATATTTATAAACATTCTTTATGGTTGAAACCCATCATTTCCTGTCGGGACACCTTTTGCTTGTTCTGTGCCTTGGGAGCAATGCCTGTCTGTGGAGAGAGTGGTTTTAAGCTGCGTTTTCAGGTTTAATCAGGACAGAATGGCCAATAGCTGTATACTCTGAACAGAAGTAGAGAGACTGAAATCTCAACAACACTGTTGTCAACGTTTCTTAATTCCCAATATTTATAAACATTCTTTATGGTTGAAACCCATCATTTCTCATCGGGGCACCTGTTGCCTCTGTTGTGTGAGAGCGAGGTTTAATGGTGCGTTTAATGTTTAATCAGCTCAGAATGGCAAAAAGGTGCATACTCTGAACAGAAGTAGAGAGACTGAAATCTCAATAACACTGTTTCAGAGTTTCTTAATTTCCAATGCTTATAAACATTCTTTATGTTTGACACCCATCATTTCCAGTCGGGGCACCTGTTGCCTCTGTTGTGTGAGAGAGAGGTTTAACGCTGAGTTTTAAGGCTTAATCAGCTCAGAATGGCAAAAAGGTGAACAGAAGAAGAGAGACTGAAATCTCAATAACACTATTTCAGTGTTTTGTTAATTTCCAATATTTATAAACATTCTTTATGGTTAACACCCATCATTTCCAGTCGGGGCACCTGTTGCCTCTGTTGTGTGAGAGAGAGGGTTAACGCTGCGTTTTAAGGCTTAATCAGCTCAGAATGGCAAAACGGTGAACAGAAGAAGAGAGACTGAAATCTCAATAACTCTATTTCAGTGTTTTTTTAATTTCCAATATTTATAAACATTCTTTATGGTTGAAACCCATCATTTCCTGTCGGGACACCTTTTCCCTGTTCTGTGCCTTGGGAGCAATGCCTGTCTGTGGAGAGAGTTGTTTTAAGCTGCGTTTTCAGGTTTAATCAGGACAGAATGGCCAATAGCTGTATACTCTGAACAGAAGTAGAGAGACTGAAATCTCAATAACACTGTTTCAGAGTTTCTTAATTTCCAATGCTTATAAACATTCTTTATGTTTGACACCCATCATTTCCAGTCGGGGCACCTGTTGCCTCTGTTGTGTGAGAGAGAGGTTTAACGCTGAGTTTTAAGGCTTAATCAGCTCAGAATGGCAAAAAGGTGAACAGAAGAAGAGAGACTGAAATCTCAATAACACTATTTCAGTGTTTTGTTAATTTCCAATATTTATAAACATTCTTTATGGTTAACACCCATCATTTCCAGTCGGGGCACCTGTTGCCTCTGTTGTGTGAGAGAGAGGGTTAACGCTGCGTTTTAAGGCTTAATCAGCTCAGAATGGCAAAACGGTGAACAGAAGAAGAGAGACTGAAATCTCAATAACTCTATTTCAGTGTTTTTTTAATTTCCAATATTTATAAACATTCTTTATGGTTGAAACCCATCATTTCCTGTCGGGACACCTTTTCCCTGTTCTGTGCCTTGGGAGCAATGCCTGTCTGTGGAGAGAGTTGTTTTAAGCTGCGTTTTCAGGTTTAATCAGGACAGAATGGCCAATAGCTGTATACTCTGAACAGAAGTAGAGAGACTGAAATCTCAACAACACTGTTGTCAACGTTTCTTAATTCCCAATATTTATAAACATTCTTTATGGTTGAAACCCATCATTTCTCATCGGGGCACCTGTTTGCCTCTGTTGTGTGAGAGCGAGGTTTAATGGTGCGTTTTAATGTTTAATCAGCTCAGAATGGCAAAAAGGTGCATACTCTGAACAGAAGTAGAGAGACTGAAATCTCAATAACACTATTTCAGTGTTTTGTTAATTTCCAATATTTATAAACATTCTTTATGGTTAACACCCATCATTTCCTGTCGGGGCACCTGTTGCCTCGGCTGTGTGAGAGAGATGTTTAACGCTGCGTTTTAAGGCTTAATCAGCTCAGAATGGCAAAACGGTGAACAGAAGAAGAGAGACTGAAATCTCAATAACTCTATTTCAGTGTTTTTTTAATTTCCAATATTTATAAACATTCTTTATGGTTGAAACCCATCATTTCCTGTCGGGACACCTTTTGCTTGTTCTGTGCCTTGGGAGCAATGCCTGTCTGTGGAGAGAGTGGTTTTAAGCTGCGTTTTCAGGTTTAATCAGGACAGAATGGCCAATAGCTGTATACTCTGAACAGAAGTAGAGAGACTGAAATCTCAACAACACTGTTGTCAACGTTTCTTAATTCCCAATATTTATAAACATTCTTTATGGTTGAAACCCATCATTTCTCATCGGGGCACCTGTTGCCTCTGTTGTGTGAGAGCGAGGTTTAATGGTGCGTTTTAATGTTTAATCAGCTCAGAATGGCAAAAAGGTGCATACTCTGAACAGAAGTAGAGAGACTGAAATCTCAATAACACTGTTTCAGAGTTTCTTAATTTCCAATGCTTATAAACATTCTTTATGTTTGACACCCATCATTTCCAGTCGGGGCACCTGTTGCCTCTGTTGTGTGAGAGAGAGGTTTAACGCTGAGTTTTAAGGCTTAATCAGCTCAGAATGGCAAAAAGGTGAACAGAAGAAGAGAGACTGAAATCTCAATAACACTATTTCAGTGTTTTGTTAATTTCCAATATTTATAAACATTCTTTATGGTTAACACCCATCATTTCCAGTCGGGGCACCTGTTGCCTCTGTTGTGTGAGAGAGAGGGTTAACGCTGCGTTTTAAGGCTTAATCAGCTCAGAATGGCAAAACGGTGAACAGAAGAAGAGAGACTGAAATCTCAATAACTCTATTTCAGTGTTTTTTTAATTTCCAATATTTATAAACATTCTTTATGGTTGAAACCCA
Organism: Lates calcarifer; assembly: GCF_001640805.2. NCBI lineage: Eukaryota > Metazoa > Chordata > Actinopteri > Centropomidae > Lates > Lates calcarifer. The sequence continues at coordinate 8,847 of NW_026116132.1, forward strand.
TCATTTCCTGTCGGGACACCTTTTCCCTGTTCTGTGCCTTGGGAGCAATGCCTGTCTGTGGAGAGAGTTGTTTTAAGCTGCGTTTTCAGGTTTAATCAGGACAGAATGGCCAATAGCTGTATACTCTGAACAGAAGTAGAGAGACTGAAATCTCAATAACACTGTTTCAGAGTTTCTTAATTTCCAATGCTTATAAACATTCTTTATGTTTGACACCCATCATTTCCAGTCGGGGCACCTGTTGCCTCTGTTGTGTGAGAGAGAGGTTTAACGCTGAGTTTTAAGGCTTAATCAGCTCAGAATGGCAAAAAGGTGAACAGAAGAAGAGAGACTGAAATCTCAATAACACTATTTCAGTGTTTTGTTAATTTCCAATATTTATAAACATTCTTTATGGTTAACACCCATCATTTCCAGTCGGGGCACCTGTTGCCTCTGTTGTGTGAGAGAGAGGGTTAACGCTGCGTTTTAAGGCTTAATCAGCTCAGAATGGCAAAACGGTGAACAGAAGAAGAGAGACTGAAATCTCAATAACTCTATTTCAGTGTTTTTTTAATTTCCAATATTTATAAACATTCTTTATGGTTGAAACCCATCATTTCCTGTCGGGACACCTTTTCCCTGTTCTGTGCCTTGGGAGCAATGCCTGTCTGTGGAGAGAGTTGTTTTAAGCTGCGTTTTCAGGTTTAATCAGGACAGAATGGCCAATAGCTGTATACTCTGAACAGAAGTAGAGAGACTGAAATCTCAACAACACTGTTGTCAACGTTTCTTAATTCCCAATATTTATAAACATTCTTTATGGTTGAAACCCATCATTTCTCATCGGGGCACCTGTTGCCTCTGTTGTGTGAGAGCGAGGTTTAATGGTGCGTTTTAATGTTTAATCAGCTCAGAATGGCAAAAAGGTGCATACTCTGAACAGAAGTAGAGAGACTGAAATCTCAATAACACTGTTTCAGAGTTTCTTAATTTCCAATGCTTATAAACATTCTTTATGTTTGACACCCATCATTTCCAGTCGGGGCACCTGTTGCCTCTGTTGTGTGAGAGAGAGGTTTAACGCTGAGTTTTAAGGCTTAATCAGCTCAGAATGGCAAAAAGGTGAACAGAAGAAGAGAGACTGAAATCTCAATAACACTATTTCAGTGTTTTGTTAATTTCCAATATTTATAAACATTCTTTATTGTTAACACCCATCATTTCCTGTCGGGGCACCTGTTGCCTCGGTTGTGTGAGAGAGATGTTTAATGCTGCGTTTTAAGGCTTAATCAGCTCAGAATGGCAAAACGGTGAACAGAAGAAGAGAGACTGAAATCTCAATAACTCTATTTCAGTGTTTTTTTAATTTCCAATATTTATAAACATTCTTTATGGTTGAAACCCATCATTTCCTGTCGGGACACCTTTTGCCTGTTCTGTGCCTTGGGAGCAATGCCTGTCTGTGGAGAGAGTGGTTTTAAGCTGCGTTTTCAGGTTTAATCAGGACAGAATGGCCAATAGCTGTATACTCTGAACAGAAGTAGAGAGACTGAAATCTCAACAACACTGTTGTCAACGTTTCTTAATTCCCAATATTTATAAACATTCTTTATGGTTGAAACCCATCATTTCTCATCGGGGCACCTGTTGCCTCTGTTGTGTTAGAGCGAGGTTTAATGGTGCGTTTTAATGTTTAATCAGCTCAGAATGGCAAAAAGGTGCATACTCTGAACAGAAGTAGAGAGACTGAAATCTCAATAACACTGTTTCAGAGTTTCTTAATTTCCAATGCTTATAAACATTCTTTATGTTTGACACCCATCATTTACAGTCGGGGCACCTGTTGCCTCTGTTGTGTGAGAGAGAGGTTTAACGATGAGTTTTAAGGCTTAATCAGCTCAGAATGGCAAAAAGGTGAACAGAAGAAGAGAGACTGAAACCTCAATAACACCATTTCAGTGTTTTTTTAATTTCCAATATTTATAAACATTCTTTATGGTTGAAACCCATCATTTCTCATCGGGGCACCTGTTGCCTCTCTTGTGTGAGAGAGATGTTTAATGGTGCGTTTTAATGTTTAATCAGCTCAGAATGGCAAAAAGGTGCATACTCTGAACAGAAGTAGAGAGACTGAAATCTCAATAACACTATTTCAGTGTTTTGTTAATTTCCAATATTTATAAACATTCTTTATGGTTAACACCCATCATTTCCTGTCGGGGCACCTGTTGCCTCGGTTGTGTGAGAGAGAGGTTTAACGCTGCGTTTTAAGGCTTAATCAGCTCAGAATGGCAAAAAGGTGAACAGAAGAAGAGAGACTGAAATCTCAATAACACTGTTTCAGAGTTTCTTAATTTCCAATGCTTATAAACATTCTTTATGTTTGACACCCATCATTTCCAGTCGGGGCACCTGTTGCCTCTGTTGTGTGAGAGAGAGGTTTAACGCTGAGTTTTAAGGCTTAATCAGCTCAGAATGGCAAAAAGGTGAACAGAAGAAGAGAGACTGAAATCTCAATAACACTATTTCAGTGTTTTTTTAATTTCTAATATTTATAAACATTCTTTATGGTTGAAACCCATCATTTCCTGTCGGGACACCTTTTGCCTGTTCTGTGCCTTGGGAGCAATGCCTGTCTGTGGAGAGAGTGGTTTTAAGCTGCGTTTTCAGGTTTAATCAGGACAGAATGGCCAATAGCTGTATACTCTGAACAGAAGTAGAGAGACTGAAATCTCAACAACACTGTTGTCAACGTTTCTTAATTCCCAATATTTATAAACATTCTTTATGGTTGAAACCCATCATTTCTCATCGGGGCACCTGTTGCCTCTGTTGTGTTAGAGCGAGGTTTAATGGTGCGTTTTAATGTTTAATCAGCTCAGAATGGCAAAAAGGTGCATACTCTGAACAGAAGTAGAGAGACTGAAATCTCAATAACACTATTTCAGTGTTTTGTTAATTTCCAATATTTATAAACATTCTTTATGGTTGAAACCCATCATTTCCTGTCGGGACACCTTTTGCCTGTTCTGTGCCTTGGGAGCAATGCCTGTCTGTGGAGAGAGTGGTTTTAAGCTGCGTTTTCAGGTTTAATCAGGACAGAATGGCCAATAGCTGTATACTCTGAACAGAAGTAGAGAGAATGAAATCTCAACAACACTGTTGTCAACGTTTCTTAATTCCCAATATTTATAAACATTCTTTATGGTTGAAACCCATCATTTCTCATCGGGGCACCTGTTGCCTCTGTTGTGTGAGAGCGAGGTTTAATGGTGCGTTTTAATGTTTAATCAGGACAGAATGGCAAAAAGGTGCATACTCTGAACAGAAGAAGAGAGACTGAAATCTCAATAACACTATTTCAGTGTTTTTTTAATTTCTAATATTTATAAACATTCTTTATGGTTGAAACCCATCATTTCCTGTCGGGACACTTTTGCCTGTTCTGTGCCTTGGGAGCAATGCCTGTCTGTGGAGAGAGTGGTTTTAAGCTGCGTTTTCAGGTTTAATCAGGACAGAATGGCCAATAGCTGTATACTCTGAACAGAAGTAGAGAGACTGAAATCTCAACAACACTGTTGTCAACGTTTCTTAATTCCCAATATTTATAAACATTCTTTATGGTTGAAACCCATCATTTCTCATCGGGGCACCTGTTGCCTCTGTTGTGTGAGAGCGAGGTTTAATGGTGCGTTTTAATGTTTAATCAGCTCAGAATGGCAAAAAGGTGCATACTCTGAACAGAAGTAGAGAGACTGAAATCTCAATAACACTATTTCAGTGTTTTGTTAATTTCCAATATTTATAAACATTCTTTATGGTTGAAACCCATCATTTCCTGTCGGGACACCTTTTGCCTGTTCTGTGCCTTGGGAGCAATGCCTGTCTGTGGAGAGAGTGGTTTTAAGCTGCGTTTTCAGGTTTAATCAGGACAGAATGGCCAATAGCTGTATACTCTGAACAGAAGTAGAGAGACTGAAATCTCAACAACACTGTTGTCAACGTTTCTTAATTCCCAATATTTATAAACATTCTTTATGGTTGAAACCCATCATTTCTCATCGGGGCACCTGTTGCCTCTGTTGTGTGAGAGCGAGGTTTAATGGTGCGTTTTAATGTTTAATCAGGACAGAATGGCAAAAAGGTGCATACTCTGAACAGAAGTAGAGAGACTGAAATCTCAATAACACTGTTTCAGAGTTTCTTAATTTCCAATGCTTATAAACATTCTTTATGTTTGACACCCATCATTTCCAGTCGGGGCACCTGTTGCCTCTGTTGTGTGAGAGAGAGGTTTTACGCTGAGTTTTAAGGCTTAATCAGCTCAGAATGGCAAAAAGGTGAACAGAAGAAGAGAGACTGAAATCTCAATAACACTATTTCAGTGTTTTTTTAATTTCTAATATTTATAAACATTCTTTATGGTTGAAACCCATCATTTCCTGTCGGGACACCTTTTGCCTGTTCTGTGCCTTGGGAGCAATGCCTGTCTGTGGAGAGAGTGGTTTTAAGCTGCGTTTTCAGGTTTAATCAGGACAGAATGGCCAATAGCTGTATACTCTGAACAGAAGTAGAGAGACTGAAATCTCAACAACACTGTTGTCAACGTTTCTTAATTCCCAATATTTATAAACATTCTTTATGGTTGAAACCCATCATTTCTCATCGGGGCACCTGTTGCCTCTGTTGTGTGAGAGCGAGGTTTAATGGTGCGTTTTAATGTTTAATCAGCTCAGAATGGCAAAAAGGTGCATACTCTGAACAGAAGTAGAGAGACTGAAATCTCAATAACACTGTTTCAGAGTTTCTTAATTTCCAATGCTTATAAACATTTATTATGTTTGACACCCATCATTTCCAGTCGGGGCACCTGTTGCCTCTGTTGTGTGAGAGAGAGGTTTAACGCTGAGTTTTAAGGCTTAATCAGCTCAGAATGGCAAAAAGGTGAACAGAAGAAGAGAGACTGAAATCTCAATAACTCTATTTCAGTGTTTTTTTAATTTCCAATATTTATAAACATTCTTTATGGTTGAAACCCATCATTTCCTGTCGGGACACCTTTTGCCTGTTCTGTGCCTTGGGAGCAATGCCTGTCTGTGGAGAGAGTGGTTTTAAGCTGCGTTTTCAGGTTTAATCAGGACAGAATGGCCAATAGCTGTATACTCTGAACAGAAGTAGAGAGACTGAAATCTCAACAACACTGTTGTCAACGTTTCTTAATTCCCAATATTTATAAACATTCTTTATGGTTGAAACCCATCATTTCTCATCGGGGCACCTGTTGCCTCTGTTGTGTGAGAGCGAGGTTTAATGGTGCGTTTTAATGTTTAATCAGGACAGAATGGCAAAAAGGTGCATACTCTGAACAGAAGTAGAGAGACTGAAATCTCAATAACACTGTTCAGAGTTTCTTAATTTCCAATGCTTATAAACATTCTTTATGTTTGACACCCATCATTTCCAGTCGGGGCACCTGTTGCCTCTGTTGTGTGAGAGAGAGTTTTAATGCTGAGTTTTAAGGCTTAATCAGCTCAGAATGGCAAAAAGGTGAACAGAAGAAGAGAGACTGAAATCTCAAATAACACTATTTCAGTGTTTTGTTAATTTCCAATATTTATAAACATTCTTTATGGTTAACACCCGTCATTTCCAGTCGGGGCACCTGTTGCCTCGGTTGTGTGAGAGAGATGGTTTAACGCTGCGTTTTAAGGCTTAATCAGTTCAGAATGGCAAAACGGTGAACAGAAGAAGAGAGACTGAAATCTCAATAACTCTATTTCAGTGTTTTTTTAATTTCCAATATTTATAAACATTCTTTATGGTTGAAACCCATCATTTCCTGTCGGGACACCTTTTGCCTGTTCTGTGCCTTGGGAGCAATGCCTGTCTGTGGAGAGAGTGGTTTTAAGCTGCGTTTTCAGGTTTAATCAGGACAGAATGGCCAATAGCTGTATACTCTGAACAGAAGTAGAGAGACTGAAATCTCAACAACACTGTTGTCAACGTTTCTTAATTCCCAATATTTATAAACATTCTTTATGGTTGAAACCCATCATTTCTCATCGGGGCACCTGTTGCCTCTGTTGTGTGAGAGCGAGGTTTAATGGTGCGTTTTAATGTTTAATCAGCTCAGAATGGCAAAAAAGGTGCATACTCTGAACAGAAGTAGAGAGACTGAAATCTCAATAACACTATTTCAGTGTTTGTTAATTTCCAATATTTATAAACATTCTTTATGGTTAACACCCATCATTTCCTGTCGGGGCACCTGTTGCCTCGGTTGTGTGAGAGAGATGTTTAACGCTGCGTTTTAAGGCTTAATCAGTTCAGAATGGCAAAAACGGTGAACAGAAGAAGAGAGACTGAAATCTCAATAACTCTATTTCAGTGTTTTTTTAATTTCCAATATTTATAAACATTCTTTATGGTTGAAACCCATCATTTCCTGTCGGGACACCTTTTGCCTGTTCTGTGCCTTGGGAGCAATGCCTGTCTGTGGAGAGAGTGGTTTTAAGCTGCGTTTTCAGGTTTAATCAGGACAGAATGGCCAATAGCTGTATACTCTGAACAGAAGTAGAGAGACTGAAATCTCAACAACACTGTTGTCAACGTTTCTTAATTCCCAATATTTATAAACATTCTTTATGGTTGAAACCCATCATTTCTCATCGGGGCACCTGTTGCCTCTGTTGTGTGAGAGCGAGGTTTAATGGTGCGTTTTAATGTTTAATCAGCTCAGAATGGCAAAAAGGTGCATACTCTGAACAGAAGTAGAGAGACTGAAATCTCAATAACACTGTTTCAGAGTTTCTTAATTTCCAATGCTTATAAACATTTATTATGTTTGACACCCATCATTTCCAGTCGGGGCACCTGTTGCCTCTGTTGTGTGAGAGAGAGGTTTAACGCTGAGTTTTAAGGCTTAATCAGCTCAGAATGGCAAAAAGGTGAACAGAAGAAGAGAGACTGAAATCTCAATAACTCTATTTCAGTGTTTTTTTAATTTCCAATATTTATAAACATTCTTTATGGTTGAAACCCATCATTTCCTGTCGGGACACCTTTTGCCTGTTCTGTGCCTTGGGAGCAATGCCTGTCTGTGGAGAGAGTGGTTTTAAGCTGCGTTTTCAGGTTTAATCAGGACAGAATGGCCAATAGCTGTATACTCTGAACAGAAGTAGAGAGACTGAAATCTCAACAACACTGTTGTCAACGTTTCTTAATTCCCAATATTTATAAACATTCTTTATGGTTGAAACCCATCATTTCTCATCGGGGCACCTGTTGCCTCTGTTGTGTGAGAGCGAGGTTTAATGGTGCGTTTTAATGTTTAATCAGCTCAGAATGGCAAAAAGGTGCATACTCTGAACAGAAGTAGAGAGACTGAAATCTCAATAACACTATTTCAGTGTTTTGTTAATTTCCAATATTTATAAACATTCTTTATGGTTAACACCCATCATTTCCATGTCGGGGCACCTGTTGCCTCGGTTGTGTGAGAGATGATGTTTAACGCTGCGTTTTAAGGCTTAATCAGCTCAGAATGGCAAAACGGTGAACAGAAGAAGAGAGACTGAAATCTCAATAACTCTATTTCAGTGTTTTTTTAATTTCCAATATTTATAAACATTCTTTATGGTTGAAACCCATCATTTCCTGTCGGGACACCTTTTGCTTGTTCTGTGCCTTGGGAGCAATGCCTGTCTGTGGAGAGAGTGGTTTTAAGCTGCGTTTTCAGGTTTAATCAGGACAGAATGGCCAATAGCTGTATACTCTGAACAGAAGTAGAGAGACTGAAATCTCAACAACACTGTTGTCAACGTTTCTTAATTCCCAATATTTATAAACATTCTTTATGGTTGAAACCCATCATTTCTCATCGGGGCACCTGTTGCCTCTGTTGTGTGAGAGCGAGGTTTAATGGTGCGTTTTAATGTTTAATCAGCTCAGAATGGCAAAAAGGTGCATACTCTGAACAGAAGTAGAGAGACTGAAATCTCAATAACACTGTTTCAGAGTTTCTTAATTTCCAATGCTTATAAACATTCTTTATGTTTGACACCCATCATTTCCAGTCGGGGCACCTGTTGCCTCTGTTGTGTGAGAGAGAGGTTTAACGCTGAGTTTTAAGGCTTAATCAGCTCAGAATGGCAAAAAGGTGAACAGAAGAAGAGAGACTGAAATCTCAATAACACTATTTCAGTGTTTTGTTAATTTCCAATATTTATAAACATTCTTTATGGTTAACACCCATCATTTCCAGTCGGGGCACCTGTTGCCTCTGTTGTGTGAGAGAGAGGGTTAACGCTGCGTTTTAAGGCTTAATCAGCTCAGAATGGCAAAACGGTGAACAGAAGAAGAGAGACTGAAATCTCAATAACTCTATTTCAGTGTTTTTTTTAATTTCCAATATTTATAAACATTCTTTATGGTTGAAACCCATCATTTCCTGTCGGGACACCTTTTCCCTGTTCTGTGCCTTGGGAGCAATGCCTGTCTGTGGAGAGAGTTGTTTTAAGCTGCGTTTTCAGGTTTAATCAGGACAGAATGGCCAATAGCTGTATACTCTGAACAGAAGTAGAGAGACTGAAATCTCAATAACACTGTTTCAGAGTTTCTTAATTTCCAATGCTTATAAACATTCTTTATGTTTGACACCCATCATTTCCAGTCGGGGCACCTGTTGCCTCTGTTGTGTGAGAGAGAGGTTTAACGCTGAGTTTTAAGGCTTAATCAGCTCAGAATGGCAAAAAGGTGAACAGAAGAAGAGAGACTGAAATCTCAATAACACTATTTCAGTGTTTTGTTAATTTCCAATATTTATAAACATTCTTTATGGTTAACACCCATCATTTCCAGTCGGGGCACCTGTTGCCTCTGTTGTGTGAGAGAGAGGGTTAACGCTGCGTTTTAAGGCTTAATCAGCTCAGAATGGCAAAACGGTGAACAGAAGAAGAGAGACTGAAATCTCAATAACTCTATTTCAGTGTTTTTTTAATTTCCAATATTTATAAACATTCTTTATGGTTGAAACCCATCATTTCCTGTCGGGACACCTTTTCCCTGTTCTGTGCCTTGGGAGCAATGCCTGTCTGTGGAGAGAGTTGTTTTAAGCTGCGTTTTCAGGTTTAATCAGGACAGAATGGCCAATAGCTGTATACTCTGAACAGAAGTAGAGAGACTGAAATCTCAACAACACTGTTGTCAACGTTTCTTAATTCCCAATATTTATAAACATTCTTTATGGTTGAAACCCATCATTTCTCATCGGGCAACCTGTTTGCCTCTGTTGTGTGAGAGCGAGGTTTAATGGTGCGTTTTAATGTTTAATCAGCTCAGAATGGCAAAAAGGTGCATACTCTGAACAGAAGTAGAGAGACTGAAATCTCAATAACACTATTTCAGTGTTTTGTTAATTTCCAATATTTATAAACATTCTTTATGGTTAACACCCATCATTTCCTGTCGGGGCACCTGTTGCCTCGGCTGTGTGAGAGAGATGTTTAACGCTGCGTTTTAAGGCTTAATCAGCTCAGAATGGCAAAACGGTGAACAGAAGAAGAGAGACTGAAATCTCAATAACTCTATTTCAGTGTTTTTTTAATTTCCAATATTTATAAACATTCTTTATGGTTGAAACCCATCATTTCCTGTCGGGACACCTTTTGCTTGTTCTGTGCCTTGGGAGCAATGCCTGTCTGTGGAGAGAGTGGTTTTAAGCTGCGTTTTCAGGTTTAATCAGGACAGAATGGCCAATAGCTGTATACTCTGAACAGAAGTAGAGAGACTGAAATCTCAACAACACTGTTGTCAACGTTTCTTAATTCCCAATATTTATAAACATTCTTTATGGTTGAAACCCATCATTTCTCATCGGGGCACCTGTTGCCTCTGTTGTGTGAGAGCGAGGTTTAATGGTGCGTTTTAATGTTTAATCAGCTCAGAATGGCAAAAAGGTGCATACTCTGAACAGAAGTAGAGAGACTGAAATCTCAATAACACTGTTTCAGAGTTTCTTAATTTCCAATGCTTATAAACATTCTTTATGTTTGACACCCATCATTTCCAGTCGGGGCACCTGTTGCCTCTGTTGTGTGAGAGAGAGGTTTAACGCTGAGTTTTAAGGCTTAATCAGCTCAGAATGGCAAAAAGGTGAACAGAAGAAGAGAGACTGAAATCTCAATAACACTATTTCAGTGTTTTGTTAATTTCCAATATTTATAAACATTCTTTATGGTTAACACCCATCATTTCCAGTCGGGGCACCTGTTGCCTCTGTTGTGTGAGAGAGAGGGTTAACGCTGCGTTTTAAGGCTTAATCAGCTCAGAATGGCAAAACGGTGAACAGAAGAAGAGAGACTGAAATCTCAATAACTCTATTTCAGTGTTTTTTTAATTTCCAATATTTATAAACATTCTTTATGGTTGAAACCCATCATTTCCTGTCGGGACACCTTTTCCCTGTTCTGTGCCTTGGGAGCAATGCCTGTCTGTGGAGAGAGTTGTTTTAAGCTGCGTTTTCAGGTTTAATCAGGACAGAATGGCCAATAGCTGTATACTCTGAACAGAAGTAGAGAGACTGAAATCTCAATAACACTGTTTCAGAGTTTCTTAATTTCCAATGCTTATAAACATTCTTTATGTTTGACACCCATCATTTCCAGTCGGGGCACCTGTTGCCTCTGTTGTGTGAGAGAGAGGTTTAACGCTGAGTTTTAAGGCTTAATCAGCTCAGAATGGCAAAAAGGTGAACAGAAGAAGAGAGACTGAAATCTCAATAACACTATTTCAGTGTTTTGTTAATTTCCAATATTTATAACACTTCTTTTATGGTTAACACCCATCATTTCCAGTCGGGCACCTGTTGCCTCTGTTGTGTGAGAGAGATGGGTTAACGCTGCGTTTTAAGGCTTAATCAGCTCAGAATGGCAAAACGGTGAACAGAAGAAGAGAGACTGAAATCTCAATAACTCCTATTTCAGTGTTTTTTTAATTTCCAATATTTATAAACATTCTTTATGGTTGAAACCCATCATTTCCTGTCGGGACACCTTTTGCCTGTTCTGTGTCTTGGGAGCAATGCCTGTCTGTGGAGAGAGTTGTTTTAAGCTGCGTTTTCAGGTTTAATCAGGACAGAATGGCCAATAGCTGTATACTCTGAACAGAAGTAGAGAGACTGAAATCTCAACAACACTGTTGTCAACGTTTCTTAATTCCCAATATTTATAAACATTCTTTATGGTTGAAACCCATCATTTCTCATCGTGGCACCTGTTGCCTCTGTTGTGTGAGAGCGAGGTTTAATGGTGCGTTTTAATGTTTAATCAGGACAGAATGGCCAAATAGCTGTATACTCTGAACAGAAGTAGAGAGACTGAAATCTCAATAACACTATTTCAGTGTTTTTTAATTTCCAATATTTATAAACATTCTTTATTGTTGAAACCCATCATTTCCTGTCGGGACACCTTTTGCCTGTTCTGTGCCTTGGAGCAATGCCTGTCTGTGGAGAGAGTGGTTTTAAGCTGCGTTTTCAGGTTTAATCAGAACAGAATGGCCAATAGCTGTATACTCTGAACAGAAGTAGAGAGACTGAAATCTCAATAACACTGTTTCAGAGTTTCTTAATTTCCAATACATATAAACATTCTTTATGTTTGACACCCATCATTTCCAGTCGGGGCACCTGTTGCCTCTGTTGTGTGAGAGAGAGGTTTAACGCTGCGTTTTAAGGCTTAATCAGCTCAGAATGGCCAAAAAGGTGCATACTCTGAACAGAAGTAGAGAGACTGAAATCTCAACAACACTGTTGTCAACGTTTCTTAATTCCCAATATTTATAAACATTCTTTATGGTTGAAACCCATCATTTCTCATCGGGGCACCTGTTGCCTCTGTTGTGTGAGAGCGAGGTTTAATGGTGCGTTTTAAGGTTTAATCAGCTCAGAATGGCAAAAAGGTGCATACTCTGAACAGAAGTCGAGAGACTGAAATCTCAATAACACTGTTTCAGAGTTTCTTAATTTCCAATGCTTATAAACATTCTTTATGTTTGACACCCATCATTTCCAGTCGGGCACCTGTTGCCTCTGTTGTGTTAGAGAGAGTTTTAACGCTGAGTTTTAAGGCTTAATCAGCTCAGAATGGCAAAAAGGTGAACAGAAGAAGAGAGACTGAAATCTCAATAACACTATTTCAGTGTTTGTTTAATTTCCAATATTTATAAACATTCTTTATGGTTGAAACCCATCATTTCCTGTCGGGACACCTTTTGCCTGTTCTGTGTCTTGGGAGCAATGCCTGTCTGTGGAGAGAGTGGTTTTAAGCTGCGTTTTCAGGTTTAATCAGGACAGAATGGCCAATAGCTGTATACTCTGAACAGAAGTAGAGAGACTGAAATCTCAACAACACTGTTGTCAACGTTTCTTAATTCCCAATATTTATAAACATTCTTTATGGTTGAAACCCATCATTTCTCATCGGGGCACCTGTTGCCTCTGTTGTGTGAGAGCGAGGTTTAATGGTGCGTTTTAATGTTTAATCAGGACAGAATGGCCAATAGCTGTATACTCTGAACAGAAGTAGAGAGACTGAAATCTCAATAACACTATTTCAGTGTTTTTTTAATTTCCAATATTTATAAACATTCTTTATTGTTGAAACCCATCATTTCCTGTCGGGACACCTTTTGCCTGTTCTGTGCCTTGGGAGCAATGCCTGTCTGTGGAGAGAGTGGTTTTAAGCTGCGTTTTCAGGTTTAATCAGAACAGAATGGCCAATAGCTGTATACTCTGAACAGAAGTAGAGAGACTGAAATCTCAATAACACTGTTTCAGAGTTTCTTAATTTCCAATACATATAAACATTCTTTATGTTTGACACCCATCATTTCCAGTCGGGGCACCTGTTGCCTCTGTTGTGTGAGAGAGAGGTTTAACGCTGCGTTTTAAGGCTTAATCAGCTCAGAATGGCAAAAAGGTGCATACTCTGAACAGAAGTAGAGAGACTGAAATCTCAACAACACTGTTGTCAACGTTTCTTAATTCCCAATATTTATAAACATTCTTTATGGTTGAAACCCATCATTTCTCATCGGGGCACCTGTTGCCTCTGTTGTGTGAGAGCGAGGTTTAATGGTGCGTTTTAAGGTTTAATCAGCTCAGAATGGCAAAAAGGTGCATACTCTGAACAGAAGTCGAGAGACTGAAATCTCAATAACACTGTTTCAGAGTTTCTTAATTTCCAATACATATAAACATTCTTTATGTTTGACACCCATCATTTCCAGTCGGGGCACCTGTTGCCTCTGTTGTGTGAGAGAGAGGTTTAACGCTGCGTTTTAAGGCTTAATCAGCTCAGAATGGCAAAAAGGTGCATACTCTGAACAGAAGTAGAGAGACTGAAATCTCAACAACACTGTTGTCAACGTTTCTTAATTCCCAATATTTATAAACATTCTTTATGGTTGAAACCCATCATTTCTCATCGGGGCACCTGTTGCCTCTGTTGTGTGAGAGCGAGGTTTAATGGTGCGTTTTAAGGTTTAATCAGCTCAGAATGGCAAAAAGGTGCATACTCTGAACAGAAGTCGAGAGACTGAAATCTCAATAACACTGTTTCAGAGTTTCTTAATTTCCAATGCTTATAAACATTCTTTATGTTTGACACCCATCATTTCCAGTCGGGGCACCTGTTGCCTCTGTTGTGTTAGAGAGAGTTTTAACGCTGAGTTTTAAGGCTTAATCAGCTCAGAATGGCAAAAAGGTGAACAGAAGAAGAGAGACTGAAATCTCAATAACACTATTTCAGTGTTTGTTTAATTTCCAATATTTATAAACATTCTTTATGGTTGAAACCCATCATTTCCTGTCGGGACACCTTTTGCCTGTTCTGTGTCTTGGGAGCAATGCCTGTCTGTGGAGAGAGTGGTTTTAAGCTGCGTTTTCAGGTTTAATCAGGACAGAATGGCCAATAGCTGTATACTCTGAACAGAAGTAGAGAGACTGAAATCTCAACAACACTGTTGTCAACGTTTCTTAATTCCCAATATTTATAAACATTCTTTATGGTTGAAACCCATCATTTCTCATCGGGGCACCTGTTGCCTCTGTTGTGTGAGAGCGAGGTTTAATGGTGCGTTTTAATGTTTAATCAGGACAGAATGGCCAATAGCTGTATACTCTGAACAGAAGAAGAGAGACTGAAATCTCAATAACTCTATTTCAGTGTTTTTTTAATTTCCAATATTTATAAACATTCTTTATGGTTGAAACCCATCATTTCCTGTCGGGACACCTTTTGCCTGTTCTGTGCCTTGGGAGCAATGCCTGTCTGTGGAGAGAGTGGTTTTAAGCTGCGTTTTCAGGTTTAATCAGGACAGAATGGCCAATAGCTGTATACTCTGAACAGAAGTAGAGAGACTGAAATCTCAATAACACTGTTTCAGAGTTTCTTAATTTCCAATACTTATAAACATTCTTTATGTTTGACACCCATCATTTTCAGTCGGGGCACCTGTTGCCTCTGTTGTGTGAGAGAGAGGTTTAACGCTGCGTTTTAAGGCTTAATCAGCTCAGAATGGCAAAAAGGTGCATACTCTGAACAGAAGTAGAGAGACTGAAATCTCAACAACACTGTTGTCAACGTTTCTTAATTCCCAATATTTATAAACATTCTTTATGGTTGAAACCCATCATTTCTCATCGGGGCACCTGTTGCCTCTGTTGTGTGAGAGCGAGGTTTAATGGTGCGTTTTAATGTTTAATCAGCTAAGAATGGCAAAAAGGTGCATACTCTGAACAGAAGTAGAGAGACTGAAATCTCAATAACACTGTTTCAGAGTTTCTTAATTTCCAATGCTTATAAACATTCTTTATGTTTGACACCCATCATTTCCAGTCGGGGCACCTGTTGCCTCTGTTGTGTGAGAGAGAGTTTTAACGCTGAGTTTTAAGGCTTAATCAGCTCAGAATGGCAAAAAGGTGAACTGAAGAAGAGAGACTGAAATCTCAATAACACTATTTCAGTGTTTTTTAAATTTCCAATATTTATAAACATTCTTTATGTTTGAAACCCATCATTTCCAGTCGGGGCACCTGTTGCTTCTGTTGTGTGAGAGAGAGGTTTAACGCTGAGTTTTAAGGCTTAATCAGCTCAGAATGGCAAAAAGGTGAACAGAAGAAGAGAGACTGAAATCTCAATAACACTATTTCAGTGTTTTTTTAATTTCCAATATTTATAAACATTCTTTATGGTTAACACCCATCATTTCCTGTCGGGGCACCTGTTGCCTCGGTTGTGTGAGAGAGATGTTTAACGCTGAGTTTTAAGGCTTAATCAGCTCAGAATGGCAAAACGGTGAACAGAAGAAGAGAGACTGAAATCTCAATAACTCCATTTCAGTGTTTTTTTAATTTCCAATATTTATAAACATTCTTTATGGTTGAAACCCATCATTTCCTGTCGGGACACCTTTTGCCTGTTCTGTGCCTTGGGAGCAATGCCTGTCTGTGGAGAGAGTGGTTTTAAGCTGCGTTTTCAGGTTTAATCAGGACAGAATGGCCAATAGCTGTATACTCTGAACAGAAGTAGAGAGACTGAAATCTCAACAACACTGTTGTCAACGTTTCTTAATTCCCAATATTTATAAACATTCTTTATGGTTGAAACCCATCATTTCTCATCGGGGCACCTGTTGCCTCTGTTGTGTGAGAGCGAGGTTTAATGGTGCGTTTTAATGTTTAATCAGGACAGAATGGCAAAAAGGTGCATACTCTGAACAGAATTAGAGAGACTGAAATCTCAATAACACTGTTTCAGAGTTTCTTATTTTCCAATGCTTATAAACATTCTTTATGTTTGACACCCATCATTTCCAGTCGGGGCACCTGTTGCCTCTGTTGTGTGAGAGAGAGTTTTAACGCTGAGTTTTAAGGCTTAATCAGCTCAGAATGGCAAAAAGGTGAACAGAAGAAGAGAGACTGAAATCTCAATAACACTATTTCAGTGTTTTTTTAATTTCCAATATTTATAAACATTCTTTATGGTTAACACCCATCATTTCCAGTCGGGGCACCTGTTGCCTCGGTTGTGTGAGAGAGAGTTTTAACGCTGAGTTTTAAGGCTTAATCAGCTCAGAATGGCAAAAAGGTGAACAGAAGAAGAGAGACTGAAATCTCAATAACACTATTTCAGTGTTTGTTTAATTTCCAATATTTATAAACATTCTTTATGGTTGAAACCCATCATTTCCTGTCGGGACACCTTTTGCCTGTTCTGTGCCTTGGGAGCAATGCCTGTCTGTGGAGAGAGTGGTTTTAAGCTGCGTTTTCAGGTTTAATCAGGACAGAATGGCCAATAGCTGTATACTCTGAACAGAAGTAGAGAGACTGAAATCTCAACAACACTGTTGTCAACGTTTCTTAATTCCCAATATTTATAAACATTCTTTATGGTTGAAACCCATCATTTCTCATCGGGGCACCTGTTGCCTCTGTTGTGTGAGAGCGAGGTTTAATGGTGCGTTATAATGTTTAATCAGGACAGAATGGCAAAAAGGTGCATACTCTGAACAGAAGTAGAGAGACTGAAATCTCAATAACACTGTTTCAGAGTTTCTTAATTTCCAATGCTTATAAACATTCTTTATGTTTGACACCCATCATTTCCAGTCGGGGCACCTGTTGCCTCTGTTGTGTGAGAGAGAGTTTTAACGCTGAGTTTTAAGGTTTAATCAGGACAGAATGGCCAATAGCTGTATACTCTGAACAGAAGTAGAGAGACTGAAATCTCAACAACACTGTTGTCAACGTTTCTTAATTCCCAATATTTATAAACATTCTTTATGGTTGAAACCCATCATTTCTCATCGGGGCACCTGTTGCCTCTGTTGTGTGAGAGCGAGGTTTAATGGTGCGTTTTAATGTTTAATCAGCTCAGAATGGCAAAAAGGTGCATACTCTGAACAGAATTAGAGAGACTGAAATCTCAATAACACTGTTTCAGAGTTTCTTATTTTCCAATGCTTATAAACATTCTTTATGTTTGACACCCATCATTTCCAGTCGGGGCACCTGTTGCCTCTGTTGTGTGAGAGAGAGTTTTAACGCTGAGTTTTAAGGCTTAATCAGCTCAGAATGGCAAAAAGGTGAACAGAAGAAGAGAGACTGAAATCTCAATAACACTATTTCAGTGTTTTGTTAATTTCCAATATTTATAAACATTCTTTATGGTTAACACCCATCATTTCCTGTCGGGGCACCTGTTGCCTCGGTTGTGTGAGAGACATGTTTAACGCTGCGTTTTAAGGCTTAATCAGCTCAGAATGGCAAAACGGTGAACAGAAGAAGAGAGACTGAAATCTCAATAACTCCATTTCAGTGTTTTTTTAATTTCCAATATTTATAAACATTCTTTATGTTTGAAACCCATCATTTCCTGTCGGGACACCTTTTGCCTGTTCTGTGCCTTGGGAGCAATGCCTGTCTGTGGAGAGAGTGGTTTTAAGCTGCGTTTTCAGGTTTAATCAGGACAGAATGGCCAATAGCTGTATACTCTGAACAGAAGTAGAGAGACTGAAATCTCAACAACACTGTTGTCAACGTTTCTTAATTCCCAATATTTATAAACATTCTTTATGGTTGAAACCCATCATTTCTCATCGGGGCACCTGTTGCCTCTGTTGTGTGAGAGCGAGGTTTAATGGTGCGTTTTAATGTTTAATCAGGACAGAATGGCAAAAAGGTGCATACTCTGAACAGAATTAGAGAGACTGAAATCTCAATAACACTGTTTCAGAGTTTCTTATTTTCCAATGCTTATAAACATTCTTTATGTTTGACACCCATCATTTCCAGTCGGGGCACCTGTTGCCTCTGTTGTGTGAGAGAGAGTTTTAACGCTGAGTTTTAAGGCTTAATCAGCTCAGAATGGCAAAAAGGTGAACAGAAGAAGAGAGACTGAAATCTCAATAACACTATTTCAGTGTTTTTTTAATTTCCAATATTTATAAACATTCTTTATGGTTAACACCCATCATTTCCAGTCGGGGCACCTGTTGCCTCGGTTGTGTGAGAGAGAGTTTTAACGCTGAGTTTTAAGGCTTAATCAGCTCAGAATGGCAAAAAGGTGAACAGAAGAAGAGAGACTGAAATCTCAATAACACTATTTCAGTGTTTTTTTAATTTCCAATATTTATAAACATTCTTTATGGTTGAAACCCATCATTTCCTGTCGGGACACCTTTTGCCTGTTCTGTGCCTTGGGAGCAATGCCTGTCTGTGGAGAGAGTGGTTTTAAGCTGCGTTTTCAGGTTTAATCAGGACAGAATGGCCAATAGCTGTATACTCTGAACAGAAGTAGAGAGACTGAAATCTCAACAACACTGTTGTCAACGTTTCTTAATTCCCAATATTTATAAACATTCTTTATGGTTGAAACCCATCATTTCTCATCGGGGCACCTGTTGCCTCTGTTGTGTGAGAGCGAGGTTTAATGGTGCGTTTTAATGTTTAATCAGGACAGAATGGCAAAAAGGTGCATACTCTGAACAGAATTAGAGAGACTGAAATCTCAATAACACTGTTTCAGAGTTTCTTATTTTCCAATGCTTATAAACATTCTTTATGTTTGACACCCATCATTTCCAGTCGGGGCACCTGTTGCCTCTGTTGTGTGAGAGAGAGTTTTAACGCTGAGTTTTAAGGCTTAATCAGCTCAGAATGGCAAAAAGGTGAACAGAAGAAGAGAGACTGAAATCTCAATAACACTATTTCAGTGTTTTGTTAATTTCCAATATTTATAAACATTCTTTATGGTTAACACCCATCATTTCCTGTCGGGGCACCTGTTGCCTCGGTTGTGTGAGAGAGATGTTTAACGCTGCGTTTTAAGGCTTAATCAGCTCAGAATGGCAAAACGGTGAACAGAAGAAGAGAGACTGAAATCTCAATAACTCCATTTCAGTGTTTTTTTAATTTCCAATATTTATAAACATTCTTTATGTTTGAAACCCATCATTTCCTGTCGGGACACCTTTTGCCTGTTCTGTGCCTTGGGAGCAATGCCTGTCTGTGGAGAGAGTGGTTTTAAGCTGCGTTTTCAGGTTTAATCAGGACAGAATGGCCAATAGCTGTATACTCTGAACAGAAGTAGAGAGACTGAAATCTCAACAACACTGTTGTCAACGTTTCTTAATTCCCAATATTTATAAACATTCTTTATGGTTGAAACCCATCATTTCTCATCGGGGCACCTGTTGCCTCTGTTGTGTGAGAGCGAGGTTTAATGGTGCGTTTTAATGTTTAATCAGGACAGAATGGCAAAAAGGTGCATACTCTGAACAGAATTAGAGAGACTGAAATCTCAATAACACTGTTTCAGAGTTTCTTATTTTCCAATGCTTATAAACATTCTTTATGTTTGACACCCATCATTTCCAGTCGGGGCACCTGTTGCCTCTGTTGTGTGAGAGAGAGTTTTAACGCTGAGTTTTAAGGCTTAATCAGCTCAGAATGGCAAAAAGGTGAACAGAAGAAGAGAGACTGAAATCTCAATAACACTATTTCAGTGTTTTTTTAATTTCCAATATTTATAAACATTCTTTATGGTTAACACCCATCATTTCCAGTCGGGGCACCTGTTGCCTCGGTTGTGTGAGAGAGAGTTTTAACGCTGAGTTTTAAGGCTTAATCAGCTCAGAATGGCAAAAAGGTGAACAGAAGAAGAGAGACTGAAATCTCAATAACACTATTTCAGTGTTTTTTTAATTTCCAATATTTATAAACATTCTTTATGGTTGAAACCCATCATTTCCTGTCGGGACACCTTTTGCCTGTTCTGTGCCTTGGGAGCAATGCCTGTCTGTGGAGAGAGTGGTTTTAAGCTGCGTTTTCAGGTTTAATCAGGACAGAATGGCCAATAGCTGTATACTCTGAACAGAAGTAGAGAGACTGAAATCTCAACAACACTGTTGTCAACGTTTCTTAATTCCCAATATTTATAAACATTCTTTATGGTTGAAACCCATCATTTCTCATCGGGGCACCTGTTGCCTCTGTTGTGTGAGAGCGAGGTTTAATGGTGCGTTTTAATGTTTAATCAGGACAGAATGGCAAAAAGGTGCATACTCTGAACAGAATTAGAGAGACTGAAATCTCAATAACACTGTTTCAGAGTTTCTTATTTTCCAATGCTTATAAACATTCTTTATGTTTGACACCCATCATTTCCAGTCGGGGCACCTGTTGCCTCTGTTGTGTGAGAGAGAGTTTTAACGCTGAGTTTTAAGGCTTAATCAGCTCAGAATGGCAAAAAGGTGAACAGAAGAAGAGAGACTGAAATCTCAATAATACTATTTCAGTGTTTTGTTAATTTCCAATATTTATAAACATTCTTTATGGTTAACACCCATCATTTCCTGTCGGGGCACCTGTTGCCTCGGTTGTGTGAGAGAGATGTTTAACGCTGCGTTTTAAGGCTTAATCAGCTCAGAATGGCAAAACGGTGAACAGAAGAAGAGAGACTGAAATCTCAATAACTCCATTTCAGTGTTTTTTTAATTTCCAATATTTATAAACATTCTTTATGTTTGAAACCCATCATTTCCTGTCGGGACACCTTTTGCCTGTTCTGTGCCTTGGGAGCAATGCCTGTCTGTGGAGAGAGTGGTTTTAAGCTGCGTTTTCAGGTTTAATCAGGACAGAATGGCCAATAGCTGTATACTCTGAACAGAAGTAGAGAGACTGAAATCTCAACAACACTGTTGTCAACGTTTCTTAATTCCCAATATTTATAAACATTCTTTATGGTTGAAACCCATCATTTCTCATCGGGGCACCTGTTGCCTCTGTTGTGTGAGAGCGAGGTTTAATGGTGCGTTTTAATGTTTAATCAGGACAGAATGGCAAAAAGGTGCATACTCTGAACAGAAGTAGAGAGACTGAAATCTCAATAACACTGTTTCAGAGTTTCTTAATTTCCAATGCTTATAAACATTCTTTATGTTTGACACCCATCATTTCCAGTCGGGGCACCTGTTGCCTCTGTTGTGTGAGAGAGAGTTTTAACGCTGAGTTTTAAGGTTTAATCAGGACAGAATGGCCAATAGCTGTATACTCTGAACAGAAGTAGAGAGACTGAAATCTCAACAACACTGTTGTCAACGTTTCTTAATTCCCAATATTTATAAACATTCTTTATGGTTGAAACCCATCATTTCTCATCGGGGCACCTGTTGCCTCTGTTGTGTGAGAGCGAGGTTTAATGGTGCGTTTTAATGTTTAATCAGCTCAGAATGGCAAAAAGGTGCATACTCTGAACAGAAGTAGAGAGACTGAAATCTCAATAACACTATTTCAGTGTTTTGTTAATTTCCAATATTTATAAACATTCTTTATGGTTAACACCCATCATTTCCTGTCGGGGCACCTGTTGCCTCGGTTGTGTGAGAGAGATGTTTAACGCTGCGTTTTAAGGCTTAATCAGCTCAGAATGGCAAAACGGTGAACAGAAGAAGAGAGACTGAAATCTCAATAACTCCATTTCAGTGTTTTTTTAATTTCCAATATTTATAAACATTCTTTATGGTTGAAACCCATCATTTCCTGTCGGGACACCTTTTGCCTGTTCTGTGCCTTGGGAGCAATGCCTGTCTGTGGAGAGAGTGGTTTTAAGCTGCGTTTTCAGGTTTAATTAGGACAGAATGGCCAATAGCTGTATACTCTGAACAGAAGTAGAGAGACTGAAATCTCAACAACACTGTTGTCAACGTTTCTTAATTCCCAATATTTATAAACATTCTTTATGGTTGAAACCCATCATTTCTCATCGGGGCACCTGTTGCCTCTGTTGTGTGAGAGCGAGGTTTAATGGTGCGTTTTAATGTTTAATCAGGACAGAATGGCAAAAAGGTGCATACTCTGAACAGAATTAGAGAGACTGAAATCTCAATAACACTGTTTCAGAGTTTCTTATTTTCCAATGCTTATAAACATTCTTTATGTTTGACACCCATCATTTCCAGTCGGGGCACCTGTTGCCTCTGTTGTGTGAGAGAGAGTTTTAACGCTGAGTTTTAAGGCTTAATCAGCTCAGAATGGCAAAAAGGTGAACAGAAGAAGAGAGACTGAAATCTCAATAATACTATTTCAGTGTTTTGTTAATTTCCAATATTTATAAACATTCTTTATGGTTAACACCCATCATTTCCTGTCGGGGCACCTGTTGCCTCGGTTGTGTGAGAGAGATGTTTGACGCTGCGTTTTAAGGCTTAATCAGCTCAGAATGGCAAAACGGTGAACAGAAGAAGAGAGACTGAAATCTCAATAACTCCATTTCAGTGTTTTTTTAATTTCCAATATTTATAAACATTCTTTATGTTTGAAACCCATCATTTCCTGTCGGGACACCTTTTGCCTGTTCTGTGCCTTGGGAGCAATGCCTGTCTGTGGAGAGAGTGGTTTTAAGCTGCGTTTTCAGGTTTAATCAGGACAGAATGGCCAATAGCTGTATACTCTGAACAGAAGTAGAGAGACTGAAATCTCAACAACACTGTTGTCAACGTTTCTTAATTCCCAATATTTATAAACATTCTTTATGGTTGAAACCCATCATTTCTCATCGGGGCACCTGTTGCCTCTGTTGTGTGAGAGCGAGGTTTAATGGTGCGTTTTAATGTTTAATCAGGACAGAATGGCAAAAAGGTGCATACTCTGAACAGAATTAGAGAGACTGAAATCTCAATAACACTGTTTCAGAGTTTCTTATTTTCCAATGCTTATAAACATTCTTTATGTTTGACACCCATCATTTCCAGTCGGGGCACCTGTTGCCTCTGTTGTGTGAGAGAGAGTTTTAACGCTGAGTTTTAAGGCTTAATCAGCTCAGAATGGCAAAAAGGTGAACAGAAGAAGAGAGACTGAAATCTCAATAACACTATTTCAGTGTTTTTTTAATTTCCAATATTTATAAACATTCTTTATGGTTAACACCCATCATTTCCAGTCGGGGCACCTGTTGCCTCGGTTGTGTGAGAGAGATGTTTAACGCTGAGTTTTAAGGCTTAATCAGCTCAGAATGGCAAAACGGTGAACAGAAGAAGAGAGACTGAAATCTCAATAACTCCATTTCAGTGTTTTTTTAATTTCCAATATTTATAAACATTCTTTATGGTTGAAACCCATCATTTCCTGTCGGGACACCTTTTGCCTGTTCTGTGCCTTGGGAGCAATGCCTGTCTGTGGAGAGAGTGGTTTTAAGCTGCGTTTTCAGGTTTAATCAGGACAGAATGGCCAATAGCTGTATACTCTGAACAGAAGTAGAGAGACTGAAATCTCAACAACACTGTTGTCAACGTTTCTTAATTCCCAATATTTATAAACATTCTTTATGGTTGAAACCCATCATTTCTCATCGGGGCACCTGTTGCCTCTGTTGTGTGAGAGCGAGGTTTAATGGTGCGTTTTAATGTTTAATCAGGACAGAATGGCAAAAAGGTGCATACTCTGAACAGAATTAGAGAGACTGAAATCTCAATAACACTGTTTCAGAGTTTCTTATTTTCCAATGCTTATAAACATTCTTTATGTTTGACACCCATCATTTCCAGTCGGGGCACCTGTTGCCTCTGTTGTGTGAGAGAGAGTTTTAACGCTGAGTTTTAAGGCTTAATCAGCTCAGAATGGCAAAACGGTGAACAGAAGAAGAGAGACTGAAATCTCAATAACACTGTTTCAGAGTTTCTTATTTTCCAATGCTTATAAACATTCTTTATGGTTAACACCCATCATTTCCAGTCGGGGCACCTGTTGCCTCTGTTGTGTGAGAGAGAGTTTTAACGCTGAGTTTTAAGGCTTAATCAGCTCAGAATGGCAAAAAGGTGAACAGAAGAAGAGAGACTGAAATCTCAATAACACTATTTCAGTTTTTTAATTTCAATATTATAACATTCTTTATGGTTAAATCATTTATGTTTGTTGTGTGAGAGTTTTACGCTGAGTTTAGGCACAGCAGATGGCAAAAGGTGAACAGAAGAAGAGAGACTGAAATCTCAATAACACTATTTCAGTGTTTGTTTAATTTCCAATATTTATAAACATTCTTTATGGTTGAAACCCATCATTTCCTGTCGGGACACCTTTTGCCTGTTCTGTGCCTTGGGAGCAATGCCTGTCTGTGGAGAGAGTGGTTTTAAGCTGCGTTTTCAGGTTTAATCAGGACAGAATGGCCAATAGCTGTATACTCTGAACAGAAGTAGAGAGACTGAAATCTCAATAACACTGTTTCAGAGTTTCTTAATTTCCAATGCTTATAAACATTCTTTATGTTTGACACCCATCATTTCCAGTCGGGGCACCTGTTGCCTCTGTTGTGTGAGAGAGAGTTTTAACGCTGAGTTTTAAGGTTTAATCAGGACAGAATGGCCAATAGCTGTATACTCTGAACAGAAGTAGAGAGACTGAAATCTCAACAACACTGTTGTCAACGTTTCTTAATTCCCAATATTTATAAACATTCTTTATGGTTGAAACCCATCATTTCTCATCGGGGCACCTGTTGCCTCTGTTGTGTGAGAGCGAGGTTTAATGGTGCGTTTTAATGTTTAATCAGCTCAGAATGGCAAAAAGGTGCATACTCTGAACAGAAGTAGAGAGACTGAAATCTCAATAACACTATTTCAGTGTTTTGTTAATTTCCAATATTTATAAACATTCTTTATGGTTAACACCCATCATTTCCTGTCGGGGCACCTGTTGCCTCGGTTGTGTGAGAGAGATGTTTAACGCTGAGTTTTAATGCTTAATCAGCTCAGAATGGCAAAACGGTGAACAGAAGAAGAGAGACTGAAATCTCAATAACTCCATTTCAGTGTTTTTTTAATTTCCAATATTTATAAACATTCTTTATGGTTGAAACCCATCATTTCCTGTCGGGACACCTTTTGCCTGTTCTGTGCCTTGGGAGCAATGCCTGTCTGTGGAGAGAGTGGTTTTAAGCTGCGTTTTCAGGTTTAATCAGGACAGAATGGCCAATAGCTGTATACTCTGAACAGAAGTAGAGAGACTGAAATCTCAACAACACTGTTGTCAACGTTTCTTAATTCCCAATATTTATAAACATTCTTTATGGTTGAAACCCATCATTTCTCATCGGGGCACCTGTTGCCTCTGTTGTGTGAGAGCGAGGTTTAATGGTGGCGTTTTAATGTTTAATCAGGACAGAATGGCAAAAAGGTGCATACTCTGAACAGAATTAGAGAGACTGAAATCTCAATAACACTGTTTCAGAGTTTCTTATTTTCCAATGCTTATAAACATTCTTTATGTTTGACACCCATCATTTCCAGTCGGGGCACCTGTTGCCTCTGTTGTGTGAGAGAGAGTTTTAACGCTGAGTTTTAAGGCTTAATCAGCTCAGAATGGCAAAACGGTGAACAGAAGAAGAGAGACTGAAATCTCAATAACACTATTTCAGTGTTTTTTAAATTTCCAATATTTATAAACATTCTTTATGGTTAACACCCATCATTTCCAGTCGGGGCACCTGTTGCCTCGGTTGTGTGAGAGAGAGTTTTAACGCTGGAGTTTTAAGGCTTAATCAGCTCAGAATGGCAAAAAGGTGAACAGAAGAAGAGAGACTGAAATCTCAATAACACTATTTCAGTGTTTGTTTAATTTCCAATATTTATAAACATTCTTTATGGTTGAAACCCATCATTTCCTGTCGGGACACCTTTTGCCTGTTCTGTGCCTTGGGAGCAATGCCTGTCTGTGGAGAGAGTGGTTTTAAGCTGCGTTTTCAGGTTTAATCAGGACAGAATGGCCAATAGCTGTATACTCTGAACAGAAGTAGAGAGACTGAAATCTCAACAACACTGTTGTCAACGTTTCTTAATTCCCAATATTTATAAACATTCTTTATGGTTGAAACCCATCATTTCTCATCGGGGCACCTGTTGCCTCTGTTGTGTGAGAGCGAGGTTTAATGGTGCGTTTTAATGTTTAATCAGGACAGAATGGCAAAAAAGGTGCATACTCTGAACAGAATTAGAGAGACTGAAATCTCAATAACACTGTTTCAGAGTTTCTTATTTTCCAATGCTTATAAACATTCTTTATGTTTGACACCCATCATTTCCAGTCGGGGCACCTGTTGCCTCTGTTGTGTGAGAGAGAGTTTTAACGCTGAGTTTTAAGGCTTAATCAGCTCAGAATGGCAAAAAGGTGAACAGAAGAAGAGAGACTGAAATCTCAATAACACTATTTCAGTGTTTTGTTAATTTCCAATATTTATAACATTCTTTATGGTTAACACCCATCATTTCCTGTCGGGGCACCTGTTGCCTCGGTTGTGTGAGAGAGATGTTTAACGCTGCGTTTTAAGGCTTAATCAGCTCAGAATGGCAAAACGGTGAACAGAAGAAGAGAGACTGAAATCTCAATAACCCATTCAGTGTTTTTTTAATTTCCAATATTTATAAACATTCTTTATGGTTGAAACCCATCATTTCCTGTCGGGACACTTTTGCCTGTTCTGTGCCTTGGGAGCAATGCCTGTCTGTGGAGAGAGTGGTTTTAAGCTGCGTTTTCAGGTTTAATCAGGACAGAATGGCCAATAGCTGTATACTCTGAACAGAAGTAGAGAGACTGAAATCTCAACAACACTGTTGTCAACGTTTCTTAATTCCCAATATTTATAAACATTCTTTATGGTTGAAACCCATCATTTCTCATCGGGGCACCTGTTGCCTCTGTTGTGTGAGAGCGAGGTTTAATGGTGCGTTTTAATGTT
>NW_026116133.1:0-16859 GCF_001640805.2 Lates calcarifer
TGTGAGTCGACAGACGGGAAAATGTTTCCCCTCGGTCACGGACTGTTTCCATCCATCCCTACAGTTCATGAAAATTAGAATTGGACCAATATTCATAAACGTGAATGAGATTTTACTTTCTCCTCTCCTTTTCACTAGACAGCAGTTTTTCATTCTGAGTTTAATGAGCGAGCAGAAGCCGAGACAGGAAGGACCTTCAGAACCGGTACTCGCTGTGAGCAGAAGACGAGACAGGAGGACTTTCAGACGCGGTACTCACTGTGAGTCGACAGACGGGAAAAATGTTTCCCCTCGGTCACGACTGTTTCCATCCATCCCTACAGTTCATGAAAATTAGAATTGGACCAATATTCATATAAACGTGAATGAGATTTTACTTTCTCCTCTCCTTTCACTAGACAGCAGTTTTTCATTCTGAGTTTAATGAGCGAGCAGAAGCCGAGACAGGAAGGACCTTCAGAACCGGTACTCGCTGTGAGCAGAAGACGAGACAGGAGGACTTTCAGACGCGGTACTCACTGTGAGTCGACAGACGGGAAAATGTTTCCCCTCGGTCACGGACTGTTTCCATCCATCCCTACAGTTCATGAAAATTAGAATTGGACCAATATTCATAGTAAAGTGGCTGAAATCTCATCTTCTCTTCTCCGTTCACTGGAGACAGCATTTGATAATTCTGAGCTTAATGAGCGAGCAGAAGCGAGACAGGAGGACTTTCAGACGCGGGACTCAATGTGAGTCGACAGACGGGAAAAAGATCCCCTCGGCGGCTCACACTTTCCATACATCCCGACTGTACATGATCAATAGAATTTGACCAATATTCATATAAAAGTGAATGAGATTTTACTTTCCCCTCTCCTTTCACTAGACAGCAGTTTTTCATTCTGAGTTTAATGAGCGAGCAGAAGCCGAGACAGGAAGGACCTTCAGAACCGGTACTCGCTGTGAGCAGAAGACGAGACAGGAGGACTTTCAGACGCGGTCTCCTGTGAGTCCTCAGAAGGGAAAATATCCCGGTCGGCCGCTGACCGTTTCCATACACCCAGATCATTCACAACCATTCGAATTCAACAAACATTCATATTAAAGTGGCTGAATTGTCATTTTCTCCTCTCCTTTCGCTGGAGACAGCATTTGTTAATTGTGAGCTTTATCAGCGACAGAAAGAAGTAAAACGCAGATGTTGACTCACTGGCCTCAGTCTGCTGTCTATTTTGTTTATTGATGAAATGAAAGTTGATAAACATTAGATATTGAGCAGCGATACGTGGATTTTCGGGCTTTTTCACACACTGGTCTGAAATGCAGCCTCTAAAGAAGGTCTCTCCTTTCACATGAGACAGCAGTCGTTAATTGTGAGCTTAATGAGAGAGCAGAAGCGGATACACGAAGACTTTCAGATACCATACTCAGTGTGAGTCCACAGAAGGGAAAAATATCCCCCTCGGCCACTTTCATACACCCAGATTGTTGATGAACATTAGAATTTGACAAACACTTTTATTAAATTGGCTGAGATTTTACTTTCTCCTCTCCATTCACACTAGACAGCAGTTTTCATTCTGAGCTTAGTGAGCGAGCAGAAGTCGAGACTGGAGGAATTTCAGACGCGGGACTCACTGTGAGTCCTCAGAAGGGAAAATATCCCGGTCGGCCGCTGACCGTTTCCATACACCCAGATCATTCACAACCATTCGAATTCAACAAACATTCATATTAAAGTGGCTGAATTGTCATTTTCTCCTCTCCTTTCGCTGGAGACAGCATTTGTTAATTGTGAGCTTTATCAGCGACAGAAAGAAGTAAAACGCAGATGTTGACTCACTGGCCTCAGACTGCTGTCTATTTTGTTTATTGATGAAATGAAAGTTGATAAACATTAGATATTGAGCAGCGATACGTGGATTTTCGGGCTTTTTCACACACTGGTCTGAAATGCAGCCTCTAAAGAAGGTCTCTCCTTTCACATGAGACAGCAGTCGGTTAATTGTGAGCTTAATGAGAGAGCCAGAAGCGGATACACGAAGACTTTCAGATACCATACTCAGTGTGAGTCCAGCAGAAGGGAAAAAGATCTCCCTCGGCCACTTTCATACACCCAGATTGTTGATGAACATTAGAATTTGACAACACTTTTATTAAATTGGCTGAGATTTTACTTTCTCCTCTCCATTCACTAGACAGCAGTTTTTCATTCTGAGCTTAGTGAGCGAGCAGAAGCCGAGACAGGAGGACTTTCAGACGCGGGAATCACCGTGAGCAGAATCGAGACGGCAAGACTTTCAGACGCGGGACTCACTGTGAGTTCACAGACGGGAAAATGTTTCCCCTCGGTCACGGACTGTTTCCATCCATCCCTACAGTTCATGAAAATTAGAATTGGACCAATATTCATAGTAAAGTGGCTGAAATCTCATCTTCTCTTCTCCGTTCACTGGAGACAGCATTTGATAATTCTGAGCTTAAATGAGCGAGCAGAAGCCGAGACAGGAGGACTTTCAGACGCGGGACTCAATGTGAGTCGACAGACGGGAAAAAGATCCCCTCGGCGGCTCACACTTTCCATACATCCCGACTGTACATGATCAATAGAATTTGACCAATATTCATATAAAAGTGAATGAGATTTTACTTTCCCCTCTCCTTTCACTAGACAGCAGTTTTTCATTCTGAGTTTAATGAGCGAGCAGAAGCCGAGACAGGAAGGACCTTCAGAACCGGTACTCGCTGTGAGCAGAAGACGAGACAGGAGGACTTTCAGACGCGGTACTCACTGTGAGTCGACAGACGGGAAAATGTTTCCCCTCGGTCACGGACTGTTTCCATCCATCCCTACAGTTCATGAAAATTAGAATTGGACCAATATTCATATAAACGTGAATGAGATTTTACTTTCTCCTCTCCTTTCACTAGACAGCAGTTTTTCATTCTGAGTTTAATGAGCGAGCAGAAGCCGAGACAGGAAGGACCTTCAGAACCGGTACTCGCTGTGAGCAGAAGACGAGACAGGAGGACTTTCAGACGCGGTACTCACTGTGAGTCGACAGACGGGAAAATGTTTCCCCTCGGTCACGGACTGTTTCCATCCATCCCTACAGTTCATGAAAATTAGAATTGGACCAATATTCATAGTAAAGTGGCTGAAATCTCATCTTCTCTTCTCCGTTCACTGGAGACAGCATTTGATAATTCTGAGCTTAATGAGCGAGCAGAAGCCGAGACAGGAGGACTTTCAGACGCGGGACTCAATGTGAGTCGACAGACGGGAAAAAGATCCCCCTCGGCGGCTCACACTTTCCATACATCCCGACTGTACATGATCAATAGAATTTGACCAATATTCATATAAAAGTGAATGAGATTTTACTTTCCCCTCTCCTTTCACTAGACAGCAGTTTTTTCATTCTGAGTTTAATGGAGCGAGCAGAAGCCGAGACAGGAAGGACCTTCAGAACCGGTACTCGCTGGTGAGCAGAAGCGAGACTGGAGGATCAGACGCGGATCGCTGTGAGCAGAAGCGAGACAGGCGCTGTCAGACTCACTGTGAGTCCTCAGAAGGGAAACATATCACCCGGTCTGGCCGCTGACCGTTTCCATACACCCAGATCATTCACAACCATTCGAATTCAACAAACATTCATATTAAAGTGGCTGAATTGTCATTTTCTCCTCTCTTTCGCTGGAGACAGCATTTGTTAATTGTGAGCTTTATCAGCGACAGAAGAAGTAAAACGCAGATGTTGACTCACTGGCCTCAGACTGCTGTCTATTTTGTTTATTGATGAAATGAAAGTTGATAAACATTAGATATTGAGCAGCGATACGTGGATTTTCGGGCTTTTTCACACACTGGTCTGAAATGCAGCCTCTAAAGAAGGTCTCTCCTTTCACATGAGACAGCAGTCGTTAATTGTGAGCTTAATGAGAGAGCAGAAGCGGATACACGAAGACTTTCAGATACCATACTCAGTGTGAGTCCGCAGAAGGGAAAAAGATCTCCCTCGGCCACTTTCATACACCCAGATTGTTGATGAACATTAGAATTTGACAAACACTTTTATTAAATTGGCTGAGATTTTACTTTCTCCTCTCCATTCACTAGACAGCAGTTTTTCATTCTGAGCTTAGTGAGCGAGCAGAAGCCGAGACAGGAGGACTTTCAGACGCGGGGAATCACCGTGAGCAGAATCGAGACGGCAAGATTTCAGACGCGGGACTCACTGTGATTCACAGACGGGAAAATGTTTCCCTCGTCACGGACTGTTTCCATCCATCCCTACAGTTCATGAAATTAGAATTGGACCAATATTCATAGTAAAGTGGCTGAATCTCATCTTCTCTTCTCCGTTCACTGGAGACAGCATTTGATAATTCTGAGCTTAATGAGCGAGCAGAAGCCGAGACAGGAGGACTTTCAGACGCGGGACTCAATGTGAGTCGACAGACGGGAAAAAGATCCCCCTCGGCGGCTCACACTTTCCATACATCCCGACTGTACATGATCAATAGAATTTGACCAATATTCATATAAAAGTGAATGAGATTTTACTTTCCCCTCTCCTTTCACTAGACAGCAGTTTTTCATTCTGAGTTTAATGAGCGAGCAGAAGCCGAGACAGGAAGGACCTTCAGAACCGGTACTCGCTGTGAGCAGAAGACGAGACAGGAGGACTTTCAGACGCGGTACTCACTGTGAGTCCTCAGAAGGGAAAATATCCCGGTCGGCCGCTGACCGTTTCCATACACCCAGATCATTCACAACCATTCGAATTCAACAAACATTCATATTAAAGTGGCTGAATTGTCATTTTCTCCTCTCCTTTCGCTGGAGACAGCATTTGTTAATTGTGAGCTTTATCAGCGACAGAAAGAAGTAAAACGCAGATGTTGACTCACTGGCCTCAGACTGCTGTCTATTTTGTTTATTGATGAAATGAAAGTTGATAAACATTAGATATTGAGCAGCGATACGTGGATTTTCGGGCTTTTTCACACACTGGTCTGAAATGCAGCCTCTAAAGAAGGTCTCTCCTTTCACATGAGACAGCAGTCGTTAATTGTGAGCTTAATGAGAGAGCAGAAGCGGATACACGAAGACTTTCAGATACCATACTCAGTGTGAGTCCACAGAAGGGAAAAAGATCTCCCTCGGCCACTTTCATACACCCAGATTGTTGATGAACATTAGAATTTGACAAACACTTTTATTAAATTGGCTGAGATTTTACTTTCTCCTCTCCATTCACTAGACAGCAGTTTTTCATTCTGAGCTTAGTGAGCGAGCAGAAGCCGAGACAGGAGGACTTTCAGACGCGGGAATCACCGTGAGCAGAATCCGAGACGGCAAGACTTTCAGACGCGGGACTCACTGTGAGTTCACAGACGGGAAAATGTTTCCCCTCGGTCACGGACTGTTTCCATCCATCCCTACAGTTCATGAAAATTAGAATTGGACCAATATTCATAGTAAAGTGGCTGAAATCTCATCTTCTCTTCTCCGTTCACTGGAGACAGCATTTGATAATTCTGAGCTTAATGAGCGAGCAGAAGCCGAGACAGGAGGACTTTCAGACGCGGGACTCAATGTGAGTCGACAGACGGGAAAAAGATCCCCCTCGGCGGCTCACCACTTTCCATACATCCCGACTGTACATGATCAATAGAATTTGACCAATATTCATATAAAAGTGAATGAGATTTTACTTTCCCCTCTCCTTTCACTAGACAGCAGTTTTTCATTCTGAGTTTAATGAGCGAGCAGAAGCCGAGACAGGAAGGACCTTCAGAACCGGTACTCGCTGTGAGCAGAAGACGAGACAGGAGGACTTTCAGACGCGGTACTCACTGTGAGTCGACAGACGGGAAATGTTTCCCCTCGTCACGGACTGTTTCCATCCATCCCTACAGTTCATGAAAATAGAATTGGACCAATATTCATAGTAAAGTGGCTGAAATCTCATCTTCTCTTCTCCGTTCACTGGAGACAGCATTTGATAATTCTGAGCTTAATGAGCGAGCAGAAGCCGAGACAGGAGGACTTTCAGACGCGGGAATCACCGTGAGCAGAATCCGAGAGATGCAGACTTTCAGAGCGGGATCACTGTGAGTTCACAGACGGGAAAATGTTCCCCTCGGTCACGGACTGTTTCCATCCATCCCTACAGTTCATGAAATTAGAATTGGACCAATATTCATAGTAAAGTGGCTGAAATCTCATCTTCTCTTCTCCGTTCACTGGAGACCAGCATTTGATAATTCTGAGCTTAATGAGCGAGGAGAAGCCGAGACAGGAGGACTTTCAGACGCGGGACTCAATGTGAGTCGACAGACGGGAAAAAAGATCCCCCTCGGCGGCTCACACTTTCCATACATCCCGACTGTACATGATCAATAGAATTTTGACCAATATTCATATAAAAGTGAATGAGATTTTACTTTCCGCCTCTCCTTTCACTAGACAGCAGTTTTTCATTCTGAGTTTAATGAGCGAGCAGAAGCCGAGACAGGAAGGACTTCAGAACCGGTACTCGCTGTGAGCAGAAGACGAGACAGGAGGACTTTCAGACGCGGTACTCACTGTGAGTCGACAGACGGAAAATGTTTCCCTCGGTCACGGACTGTTTCCATCCATCCCTACAGTTCATGAAAATTAGAATTGGACCAATATTCATATAAACGTGAATGAGATTTTACTTTCTCCTCTCCTTTCACTAGACAGCAGTTTTTCATTCTGAGTTTAATGAGCGAGCAGAAGCCGAGACAGCAGGATCTTCAGACGCGGGACTCGCTGTGAGCAGAAGCCGAGACAGGCGCACTGTCAGAGCGGGAATCACTGTGAGCACAAGTCGAGACAGGAGGAATTTCAGACGCGGGACTCACTGTGAGTCCTCAGAAGGGAAAATATCCCGGTCGGCCGCTGACCGTTTCCATACACCCAGATCATTCACAACCATTCGAATTCAACAAACATTCATATTAAAGTGGCTGAATTGTCATTTTTCGCCTCTCCTTTCGCTGGAGACAGCATTTGTTAATTGTGAGCTTTATCAGCGACAGAAAGAAGTAAAACGCAGATGTTGGACTCACTGGCCTCAGACTGCTGTCTATTTTGTTTATTGATGAAATGAAAGTTGATAAACATTAGATATTGAGCAGCGATACGTGGATTTTCGGGCTTTTTCACACACTGGTCTGAAATGCAGCCTCTAAAGAAGGTCTCTCCTTTCACATGAGACAGCAGTCGTTAATTGTGAGCTTAATGAGAGAGCAGAAGCGGATACACGAAGACTTTCAGATACCATACATCAGTGTGAGTCCACAGAAGGGAAAAAGATCTCCCTCGGCCACTTTCATACAGCCCAGATTGTTGATGATACATTAGAATTTGACAAACACTTTTATTAAATTGGCTGAGATTTTACTTTCTCCTTTCTATTCACTAGACAGCAGATTTTTTCATTCTGAGCTTAGTGAGCGAGCAGAAGCCGAGACAGGAGGACTTTCAGGACGCGGGATTCACTGTGAGTTCACAGACGGGAAAATGTTTCCCCTCGGTCACGGACTGTTTCCATCCATCCCTACAGTTCATGAAATTAGAATTGGACCAATATTCATATAAACGTGAATGAGATTTTACTTTCTCCTCTCCTTTCACTAGACAGCAGTTTTTCATTCTGAGTTTAATGAGCGAGCAGAAGCCGAGACAGGAAGGACCTTCAGAACCGGTACTCGCTGTGAGCCGAAGCCGAGACAGGAAGGACCTTCAGACGCTCGGGACATCGACTGTGAGCAGAAGTCCGAGACAGGAGGAATTTCAGACGCGGGACTCACTGTGAGTCCTCAGAAGGGAAAATATCCCGGTCGGCCGCTGACCGTTTCCATACACCCAGATCATTCACAACCATTCGAATTCAACAAACATTCATATTAAAGTGGCTGAATTGTCATTTTCTCCTCTCCTTTCGCTGGAGACAGCATTTGTTAATTGTGAGCTTTATCAGCGACAGAAAGAAGTAAAACGCAGATGTTGACTCACTGGCCTCAGACTGCTGTCTATTTTGTTTATTGATGAAATGAAAGTTGATAAACATTAGATATTGAGCAGCGATACGTGGATTTTCGGGCTTTTTCACACACTGGTCTGAAATGCAGCCTCTAAAGAAGGTCTCTCCTTTCACATGAGACAGCAGTCGTTAATTGTGAGCTTAATGAGAGAGCAGAAGCGGATACACGAAGACTTTCAGATACCATACTCAGTGTGAGTCCACAGAAGGGAAAAAGATCTCCCTCGGCCACTTTCATACACCCAGATTGTTGATGAACATTAGAATTTGACAAACACTTTTATTAAATTGGCTGAGATTTTACTTTCTCCTCTCCATTCACTAGACAGCAGTTTTTCATTCTGAGCTTAGTGAGCGAGCAGAAGCCGAGACAGGAGGACTTTCAGACGCGGGAATCACCGTGAGCAGAATCCGAGACTGGCAAGACTTTCAGACGCGGGACTCACTGTGAGTTCACAGACGGGAAAATGTTTCCCCTCGGTCACGGACTGTTTCCATCCATCCCTACAGTTCATGAAAATTAGAATTGGACCAATATTCATAGTAAAGTGGCTGAAATCTCATCTTCTCTTCTCCGTTCACTGGAGACAGCATTTGATAATTCTGAGCTTAATGAGCGAGCAGAAGCCGAGACAGGAGGACTTTCAGACGCGGGACTCAATGTGAGTCGACAGACGGGAAAAAGATCCCCCTCGGCGGCTCACACTTTCCATACATCCCGACTGTACATGATCAATAGAATTTGACCAATATTCATATAAAAGTGAATGAGATTTTACTTTCCCCTCTCCTTTCACTAGACAGCAGTTTTTCATTCTGAGTTTAATGAGCGAGCAGAAGCCGAGACAGGAAGGACCTTCAGAACCGGTACTCGCTGTGAGCAGAAGACGAGACAGGAGGACTTTCAGACGCGGTACTCACTGTGAGTCCTCAGAAGGGAAAATATCCCCGGTCGGCCGCTGACCGTTTCCATACACCCAGATCATTCACAACCATTCGAATTCAACAAACATTCATATTAAAGTGGCTGAATTGTCATTTTCTCCTCTCCTTTCGCTGGAGACAGCATTTGTTAATTGTGAGCTTTATCAGCGACAGAAAGAAGTAAAACGCAGATGTTGACTCACTGGCCTCAGACTGCTGTCTATTTTGTTTATTGATGAAATGAAAGTTGATAAACATTAGATATTGAGCAGCGATACGTGGATTTTCGGGCTTTTTCACACACTGGTCTGAAATGCAGCCTCTAAAGAAGGTCTCTCCTTTCACATGAGACAGCAGTCGTTAATTGTGAGCTTAATGAGAGAGCAGAAGCGGATACACGAAGACTTTCAGATACCATACTCAGTGTGAGTCCAGCAGAAGGGAAAAAGATCTCCCTCGGCCACTTTCATACACCCAGATTGTTGATGAACATTAGAATTTGACAAACACTTTTATTAAATTGGCTGAGATTTTACTTTCTCCTCTCCATTCACTAGACAGCAGTTTTTCATTCTGAGCTTAGTGAGCGAGCAGAAGCCGAGACAGGAGGACTTTCAGACGCGGGAATCACCGTGAGCAGAATCCGAGACGGCAAGACTTTCAGACGCGGGACTCACTGTGAGTTCACAGACGGGAAAATGTTTCCCCTCGGTCACGGACTGTTTCCATCCATCCCTACAGTTCATGAAAATTAGAATTGGACCAATATTCATAGTAAAGTGGCTGAAATCTCATCTTCTCTTCTCCGTTCACTGGAGACAGCATTTGATAATTCTGAGCTTAATGAGCGAGCAGAAGCCGAGACAGGAGGACTTTCAGACGCGGGACTCAATGTGAGTCGACAGACGGGAAAAAGATCCCCCTCGGCGGCTCACACTTTCCATACATCCCGACTGTACATGATCAATAGAATTTGACCAATATTCATATAAAAGTGAATGAGATTTTACTTTCCCCTCTCCTTTCACTAGACAGCAGTTTTTCATTCTGAGTTTAATGAGCGAGCAGAAGCCGAGACAGGAAGGACCTTCAGAACCGGTACTCGCTGTGAGCAGAAGACGAGACAGGAGGACTTTCAGACGCGGTACTCACTGTGAGTCGACAGACGGGAAAATGTTTCCCCTCGGTCACGGACTGTTTCCATCCATCCCTACAGTTCATGAAAATTAGAATTGGACCAATATTCATAGTAAAGTGGCTGAAATCTCATCTTCTCTTCTCCGTTCACTGGAGACAGCATTTGATAATTCTGAGCTTAATGAGCGAGCAGAAGCCGAGACAGGAAGGACTTCAGAACCGGTACTCGCTGTGAGCAGAAGACGAGACAGGAGGACTTTCAGACGCGGTACTCACTGTGAGTCGACAGACGGGAAAATGTTTCCCCTCCGGTCACGACTGTTCCATCCACCCACAGTTCATGAAAATTAGAATTGACCAATATTCATATAAACGTGAATGAGATTTTACTTTCTCCTCTCCTTTCACTAGACAGCAGTTTTCATTCTGAGTTTAATGAGCGAGCAGAAGCCGAGACAGGAGCACTTTCAGAACCGGTACTCGCTGTGAGCAGAAGACGAGACAGGAGGACTTTCAGACGCGGTACTCACTGTGAGTCGACAGACGGGAAAATGTTTCCCCTCGGTCACGGACTGTTTCCATCCATCCCTACAGTTCATGAAAATTAGAATTGGACCAATATTCATAGTAAAGTGGCTGAAATCTCATCTTCTCTTCTCCGTTCACTGGAGACAGCATTTGATAATTCTGAGCTTAATGAGCGAGCAGAAGCCGAGACAGGAGGACTTTCAGACGCGGGACTCAATGTGAGTCGACAGACGGGAAAAAGATCCCCCTCGGCGGCTCACACTTTCCATACATCCCGACTGTACATGATCAATAGAATTTGACCAATATTCATATAAAAGTGAATGAGATTTTACTTTCCGCTCTCCTTTCACTAGACAGCAGTTTTTCATTCTGAGTTTAATGAGCGAGCAGAAGCCGAGACAGGAAGGACCTTCAGAACCGGTACTCGCTGTGAGCAGAAGCCGAGACTGGAAGGACCTTCAGACGCGGGAATCACTGTGAGCAGAAGTCGAGACTGGAGGAATTTCAGACGCGGGACTCACTGTGAGTCCTCAGAAGGGAAAATATCCCGGTCGGCCGCTGACCGTTTCCATACACCCAGATCATTCACAACCATTCGAATTCAACAAACATTCATATTAAAGTGGCTGAATTGTCATTTTCTCCTCTCCTTTCGCTGGAGACAGCATTTGTTAATTGTGAGCTTTATCAGCGACAGAAAGAAGTAAAACGCAGATGTTGACTCACTGGCCTCAGACTGCTGTCTATTTTGTTTATTGATGAAATGAAAGTTGATAAACATTAGATATTGAGCAGCGATACGTGGATTTTCGGGCTTTTTCACACACTGGTCTGAAATGCAGCCTCTAAAGAAGGTCTCTCCTTTCACATGAGACAGCAGTCGTTAATTGTGAGCTTAATGAGAGAGCAGAAGCGGATACACGAAGACTTTCAGATACCATACTCAGTGTGAGTCCACAGAAGGGAAAAAGATCTCCCTCGGCCACTTTCATACACCCAGATTGTTGATGAACATTAGAATTTGACAAACACTTTTATTAAATTGGCTGAGATTTTACTTTCTCCTCTCCATTCACTAGACAGCAGTTTTTCATTCTGAGCTTAGTGAGCGAGCAGAAGCCGAGACAGGAGGACTTTCAGACGCGGGAATCACCGTGAGCAGAATCCGAGATGGCAAGACTTTCAGACGCGGGACTCACTGTGAGTTCACAGACGGGAAAATGTTTCCCCTCGGTCACGGACTGTTTCCATCCATCCCTACAGTTCATGAAAATTAGAATTGGACCAATATTCATAGTAAAGTGGCTGAAATCTCATCTTCTCTTCTCCGTTCACTGGAGACAGCATTTGATAATTCTGAGCTTAATGAGCGAGGAGAAGCCGAGACAGGAGGACTTTCAGACGCGGGACTCAATGTGAGTCGACAGACGGGAAAAAGATCCCCCTCGGCGGCTCACACTTTCCATACATCCCGACTGTACATGATCAATAGAATTTGACCAATATTCATATAAAAGTGAATGAGATTTTACTTTCCCCTCTCCTTTCACTAGACAGCAGTTTTTCATTCTGAGTTTAATGAGCGAGCAGAAGCCGAGACAGGAAGGACCTTCAGAACCGGTACTCGCTGTGAGCAGAAGACGAGACAGGAGGACTTTCAGACGCGGGTACTCACTGTGAGTCCTCAGAAGGGAAAATATCCCGGTCGGCCGCTGACCGTTTCCATACACCCAGATCATTCACAACCATTCGAATTCAACAAACATTCATATTAAAGTGGCTGAATTGTCATTTTCTCCTCTCCTTTCGCTGGAGACAGCATTTGTTAATTGTGAGCTTTATCAGCGACAGAAAGAAGTAAAACGCAGATGTTGACTCACTGGCCTCAGACTGCTGTCTATTTTGTTTATTGATGAAATGAAAGTTGATAAACATTAGATATTGAGCAGCGATACGTGGATTTTCGGGCTTTTTCACACACTGGTCTGAAATGCAGCCTCTAAAGAAGGTCTCTCCTTTCACATGAGACAGCAGTCGTTAATTGTGAGCTTAATGAGAGAGCAGAAGCGGATACACGAAGACTTTCAGATACCATACTCAGTGTGAGTCCGACAGAAGGGAAAAAGATCTCCCTCGGCCACTTTCATACACCCAGATTGTTGATGAACATTAGAATTTGACAAACACTTTTATTAAATTGGCTGAGATTTTACTTTCTCCTCTCCATTCACTAGACAGCAGTTTTTCATTCTGAGCTTAGTGAGCGAGCAGAAGCCGAGACAGGAGGACTTTCAGACGCGGGAATCACCGTGAGCAGAATCCGAGACGGCAAGACTTTCAGACGCGGGACTCACTGTGAGTTCACAGACGGGAAAATGTTTCCCCTCGGTCACGGACTGTTTCCATCCATCCCTACAGTTCATGAAAATTAGAATTGGACCAATATTCATAGTAAAGTGGCTGAAATCTCATCTTCTCTTCTCCGTTCACTGGAGACAGCATTTGATAATTCTGAGCTTAATGAGCGAGCAGAAGCCGAGACAGGAGGACTTTCAGACGCGGGACTCAATGTGAGTCGACAGACGGGAAAAAGATCCCCCTCGGCGGCTCACACTTTCCATACATCCCGACTGTACATGATCAATAGAATTTGACCAATATTCATATAAAAGTGAATGAGATTTTACTTTCCCCTCTCCTTTCACTAGACAGCAGTTTTTCATTCTGAGTTTAATGAGCGAGCAGAAGCCGAGACAGGAAGGACCTTCAGAACCGGTACTCGCTGTGAGCAGAAGACGAGACAGGAGGACTTTCAGACGCGGTACTCACTGTGAGTCGACAGACGGGAAAATGTTTCCCCTCGGTCACGGACTGTTTCCATCCATCCCTACAGTTCATGAAAATTAGAATTGGACCAATATTCATATAAACGTGAATGAGATTTTACTTTCTCCTCTCCTTTCACTAGACAGCAGTTTTTCATTCTGAGTTTAATGAGCGAGCAGAAGCCGAGACAGGAAGGACCTTCAGAACCGGTACTCGCTGTGAGCAGAAGACGAGACAGGAGGACTTTCAGACGCGGTACTCACTGTGAGTCGACAGACGGGAAAATGTTTCCCCTCGGTCACGGACTGTTTCCATCCATCCCTACAGTTCATGAAAATTAGAATTGGACCAATATTCATATAAACGTGAATGAGATTTTACTTTCTCCTCTCCTTTCACTAGACAGCAGTTTTTCATTCTGAGTTTAATGAGCGAGCAGAAGCCGAGACAGCAGGACCTTCAGACGCGGGACTCGCTGTGAGCAGAAGCCGAGACAGGCGCACTGTCAGACGCGGGAATCACTGTGAGCACAAGTCGAGACAGGAGGAATTTCAGACGCGGGACTCACTGTGAGTCCTCAGAAGGGAAAATATCCCGGTCGGCCGCTGACCGTTTCCATACACCCAGATCATTCACAACCATTCGAATTCAACAAACATTCATATTAAAGTGGCTGAATTGTCATTTTCGCCTCTCCTTTCGCTGGAGACAGCATTTGTTAATTGTGAGCTTTATCAGCGACAGAAAGAAGTAAAACGCAGATGTTGACTCACTGGCCTCAGACTGCTGTCTATTTTGTTTATTGATGAAATGAAAGTTGATAAACATTAGATATTGAGCAGCGATACGTGGATTTTCGGGCTTTTTCACACACTGGTCTGAAATGCAGCCTCTAAAGAAGGTCTCTCCTTTCACATGAGACAGCAGTCGTTAATTGTGAGCTTAATGAGAGAGCAGAAGCGGATACACGAAGACTTTCAGATACCATAATCAGTGTGAGTCCACAGAAGGGAAAAAGATCTCCCTCGGCCACTTTCATACAGCCAGATTGTTGATGTACATTAGAATTTGACAAACACTTTTATTAAATTGGCTGAGATTTTACTTTCTCCTTTCCATTCACTAGACAGCAATTTTTCATTCTGAGCTTAGTGAGCGAGCAGAAGCCGAGACAGGAGGACTTTCAGACGCGGGATTCACTGTGAGTTCACAGACGGGAAAATGTTTCCCCTCGGTCACGGACTGTTTCCATCCATCCCTACAGTTCATGAAAATTAGAATTGGACCAATATTCATAGTAAAGTGGCTGAAATCACATCTTCTCTTCTCCGTTCACTGGAGACAGCATTTGATAATTCTGAGCTTAATGAGCGAGCAGAAGCCGAGACAGGAGGACTTTCAGACGCGGGACTCAATGTGAGTGGACAGACGGGAAAAAGATCCCCCTCGGCGGCTCACACTTTCCATACATCCCGACTGTACATGATCAATAGAATTGGACCAATATTCATATAAAAGTGAATGAGATTTTACTTTCCCCTCTCCTTTCACTAGACAGCAGTTTTTCATTCTGAGTTTAATGAGCGAGCAGAAGCCGAGACAGGAAGGACCTTCAGAACCGGTACTCGCTGTGAGCAGAAGACGAGACAGGAGGACTTTCAGACGCGGTACTCACTGTGAGTCGACAGACGGGAAAATGTTTCCCCTCGGTCGCGGACTGTTTCCATCCATCCCTACAGTTCATGAAAATTAGAATTGGACCAATATTCATATAAACGTGAATGAGATTTTACTTTCTCCTCTCCTTTCACTAGACAGCAGTTTTTCATTCTGAGTTTAATGAGCGAGCAGAAGCCGAGACAGGAAGGACCTTCAGAACCGGTACTCGCTGTGAGCAGAAGCCGGAAGGACTCAGCGGACTCGCTGTGAGCAGAAGCCGACAGGCGCACTGTCAGACGCGGGAATCACTGTGAGCAGAAGTCGAGACAGGAGGAATTTCAGACGCGGGACTCACTGTGAGTCCTCAGAAGGGAAAATATCCCGGTCGGCCGCTGACCGTTTCCATACACCCAGATCATTCACAACCATTCGAATTCAACAAACATTCATATTAAAGTGGCTGAATTGTCATTTTCTCCTCTCCTTTCGCTGGAGACAGCATTTGTTAATTGTGAGCTTTATCAGCGACAGAAAGAAGTAAAACGCAGATGTTGACTCACTGGCCCTCAGACTGCTGTCTATTTTGTTTATTGATGAAATGAAAGTTGATAAACATTAGATATTGAGCAGCGATACGTGGATTTTCGGGCTTTTTCACACACTGGTCTGAAATGCAGCCTCTAAAGAAGGTCTCTCCTTTCACATGAGACAGCAGTCGTTAATTGTGAGCTTAATGAGAGAGCAGAAGCGGATACACGAAGACTTTCAGATACCATACTCAGTGTGAGTCCACAGAAGGGAAAAAGATCTCCCTCGGCCACTTTCATACACCCAGATTGTTGATGAACATTAGAATTTGACAAACACTTTTATTAAATTGGCTGAGATTTTACTTTCTCCTCTCCATTCACTAGACAGCAGTTTTTCATTCTGAGCTTAGTGAGCGAGCAGAAGCCGAGACAGGAGGACTTTCAGACGCGGGAATCACCGTGAGCAGAATCCGAGACAGCAAGACTTTCAGACGCGGGACTCACTGTGAGTTCACAGACGGGAAAATGTTTCCCCTCGGTCACGGACTGTTTCCATCCATCCCTACAGTTCATGAAAATTAGAATTGGACCAATATTCATTAGTAAAGTGGCTGAAATCTCATCTTCTCTTCTCCGTTCACTGGAGACAGCATTTGATAATTCTGAGCTTAATGGAGCGAGCCAAGAAGCCGAGACCAGGAGGACTTTCAGACGCGGGACTCAATGTGAGTCGACAGACGGGAAAAAGATCCCCCTCGGCGGCTCACACTTTCCATACATCCCGACTGTACATGATCAATAGAATTTGACCAATATTCATATAAAAGTGAATGAGATTTTACTTTCCCCTCTCCTTTCACTAGACAGCAGTTTTTCATTCTGAGTTTAATGAGCGAGCAGAAGCCGAGACAGGAAGGACCTTCAGAACCGGTACTCGCTGTGAGCAGAAGACGAGACAGGAGGACTTTCACGCGGTACTCACTGTGAGTCGACAGACGGGAAAATGTTTCCCCTCGGTCACGGACTGTTTCCATCCATCCTACAGTTCATGAAAATTAGAATTGGACCAATATTCATATAAAGTGAATGAGATTTTACTTTCTCTCTCCTTTCACTAGACAGCAGTTTTTCATTCTGAGCTTAATGAGCGAGCAGAAGCCGAGACAGGAAGGACCTTCAGAACCGG
>NW_026116134.1:0-15911 GCF_001640805.2 Lates calcarifer
AACAATAGTCATACACGCTCAGGATCAATATT
This sequence comes from Lates calcarifer, assembly GCF_001640805.2. Classification (NCBI taxonomy): domain Eukaryota; kingdom Metazoa; phylum Chordata; class Actinopteri; family Centropomidae; genus Lates; species Lates calcarifer. Next base: position 33 of record NW_026116134.1, read on the forward strand.
GCCGGCGGGAATCCTCTTTTCTTCTTTGGGTGCTCTAAGTGAGGCCAGTGTGTGAAGATCTACCAGACGCAGCATTTGGACGATGAATAAGCTCACAATAAACAATTGCTGTACCCTCTTAAAAGGAGAGGCGAAATTTAAATTTCAACTTCTCTAATATGAATCTCTGTGAAATTGTAATGTTTATAAACATTCACAATCTATGACATCAGTCAGTGGCTCAGGGGAAATCTGTTTCTTTCAGTGGGTGCTCTACTAAGTGAGACCAGTGTGTGTGATCCAGTGTTAGCTGAATTCAGACACGATTAGCTCAGAATGAACAACTGCTGTTCCTTGTTAAAAGGAGAGTGGAAATCTAAATCTCAGCCTCTCTAACACGAATCTATGTCAATTTGTCATGTTTACATTCAGAATGTCTCAAAGCAATCATAGCCGAGGGGAAACCTGTTGTCTGCTGTGGTGCTCTAAGTGAGTCGAGTGTGTGAACATGCACCTTACGCAGCATTTGGACGCTAAATAAGCTCATAATGAACAACTGCTGTACCCTGTTAAAAGGAGAGTGGAAATCTAAATTGCAGCCTATCTAATATGAATCTTTGTGAAATTTTTAATGTTTGTTTTAATGTTTGTAAACATTTAATGTTTGTAAACATTCAGCCAAATGTTTATCAATATCTATAATGTTTATAAACATTCAGCGTAATGTTTGTAAACATTCAGCGTAATGTTTGTTGTAAACATTCAGCATAATGTTTGTAAACATTCAGCGTAATGTTTGTAAACATTTAGAACAATAGTCATACACGCTCAGGATCAATATTGCCGGCGGGAATCCTCTTTTCTTCTTTGGGTGCTCTAAGTGAGGCCAGTGTGTGAAGATCTACCAGACGCAGCATTTGGACGATGAATAAGCTCACAATAAACAATTGCTGTACCCTCTTAAAAGGAGAGGCGAAATTTAAATTTCAACTTCTCTAATATGAATCTCTGTGAAATTGTAATGTTTATAAACATTCACAATCTATGACATCAGTCAGTGGCTCAGGGGAAATCTGTTTCTTTCAGTGGGTGCTCTACTAAGTGAGACCAGTGTGTGTGATCCAGTGTTAGCTGAATTCAGACACGATTAGCTCAGAATGAACAACTGCTGTTCCTTGTTAAAAGGAGAGTGGAAATCTAAATCTCAGCCTCTCTAACACGAATCTATGTCAATTTGTCATGTTTACATTCAGAATGTCTCAAAGCAATCATAGCCGAGGGGAAACCTGTTGTCTGCTGTGGGTGCTCTAAGTGAGTCGAGTGTGTGAACATGCACCTTACGCAGCATTTGGACGCTAAATAAGCTCATAATGAACAACTGCTGTACCCTGTTAAAAGGAGAGTGGAAATCTAAATTGCAGCCTATCTAATATGAATTTTGTGAAATTTTAATGTTTGTAAACATTCAGCTAATGTTTGTAAACATTCACCACATTCAGCAAATGTTTATCAATATCTATAATGTTTATAAACATTCAGCGTAATGTTTGTAAACATTCAGCGTAATGTTTGTAAACATTCAGGTTTGAAACATTCACGTAATGTTTGTAAACATTTAATGTTTGATAATGTTTGTAAACATTCAGCGTAATGTTTGTAAACATTTAGAACAATAGTCATACACGCTCAGGATCAATATTGCCGGCGGGAATCCTCTTTTCTTCTTTGGGTGCTCTAAGTGAGGCCAGTGTGTGAAGATCTACCAGACGCAGCATTTGGACGATGAATAAGCTCACAATAAACAATTGCTGTACCCTCTTAAAAGGAGAGGCGAAATTTAAATTTCAACTTCTCTAATATGAATCTCTGTGAAATTGTAATGTTTATAAACATTCACAATCTATGACATCAGTCAGTGGCTCAGGGGAAATCTGTTTCTTTCAGTGGGTGCTCTACTAAGTGAGACCAGTGTGTGTGATCCAGTGTTAGCTGAATTCAGACACGATTAGCTCAGAATGAACAACTGCTGTTCCTTGTTAAAAGGAGAGTGGAAATCTAAATCTCAGCCTCTCTAACACGAATCTATGTCAATTTGTCATGTTTACATTCAGAATGTCTCAAAGCAATCATAGCCGAGGGGAAACCTGTTGTCTGCTGTGGGTGCTCTAAGTGAGTCGAGTGTGTGAACATGCACCTTACGCAGCATTTGGACGCTAAATAAGCTCATAATGAACAACTGCTGTACCCTGTTAAAAAGGAGAGTGGAAATCTAAATTGCAGCCTATCTAATATGAATCTTTGTGAAATTTTAATGTTTGTAAACATTCAGCATAATGTTTGTAAACATTCATAATGTTTGTAAACATTAATGCTCTATAATGTAAACATTCAGCGTAATGTTTGTAAACATTCATAATGTTTGTAAACATTCAGCGTAATGTTTGTAAACATTCAGCATAATGTTTGTAAACATTCACCGTAATGTTTGTAAACATTCAGCATAATGTTTGTAAACATTCAGCGTAATGTTTGTAAACATTTAGAACAATAGTCATACACGCTCAGGATCAATATTGCCGGCGGGAATCCTCTTTTCTTCTTTGGGTGCTCTAAGTGAGGCCAGTGTGTGAAGATCTACCAGACGCAGCATTTTGGACGATGAATAAGCTCACAATAAACAATTGCTGTACCCTCTTAAAAGGAGAGGCGAAATTTAAATTTCAACTTCTCTAATATGAATCTCTGTGAAATTGTAATGTTTATAAACATTCACAATCTATGACATCAGTCAGTGGCTCAGGGGAAATCTGTTTCTTTCAGTGGGTGCTCTACTAAGTGAGACCAGTGTGTGTGATCCAGTGTTAGCTGAATTCAGACACGATTAGCTCAGAATGAACAACTGCTGTTCCTTGTTAAAAGGAGAGTGGAAATCTAAATCTCAGCCTCTCTAACACGAATCTATGTCAATTTGTCATGTTTACATTCAGAATGTCTCAAAGCAATCATAGCCGAGGGGAAACCTGTTGTCTGCTGTGGTGCTCTAAGTGAGTCGAGTGTGTGAACATGCACCTTACGCAGCATTTGGACGCTAAATAAGCTCATAATGAACAACTGCTGTACCCTGTTAAAAGGAGAGTGGAAATCTAAATTGCAGCCTATCTAATATGAATCTTTGTGAAATTTTAATGTTTGTAAACATTCAGCATAATGTTTGTAAACATTCAAATGTTTGTAAACATTCAGCCAAATGTAAAACATTCATAATGTTTGTTCATAATAAACATTTTAATGTTTGTAAACATTCATAATGTTTGTAAACATTCAGCATAATGTTTGTAAACATTCAGCGTAATGTTTGTAAACATTCAGCATAATGTTTGTAAACATTCAGCGTAATGTTTGTAAACATTTAGAACAATAGTCATACACGCTCAGGATCAATATTGCCGGCGGGAATCCTCTTTTCTTCTTTGGGTGCTCTAAGTGAGGCCAGTGTGTGAAGATCTACCAGACGCAGCATTTGGACGATGAATAAGCTCACAATAAACAATTGCTGTACCCTCTTAAAAGGAGAGGCGAAATTTAAATTTCAACTTCTCTAATATGAATCTCTGTGAAATTGTAATGTTTATAAACATTCACAATCTATGACATCAGTCAGTGGCTCAGGGGAAATCTGTTTCTTTCAGTGGGTGCTCTACTAAGTGAGACCAGTGTGTGTGATCCAGTGTTAGCTGAATTCAGACACGATTAGCTCAGAATGAACAACTGCTGTTCCTTGTTAAAAGGAGAGTGGAAATCTAAATCTCAGCCTCTCTAACACGAATCTATGTCAATTTGTCATGTTTACATTCAGAATGTCTCAAAGCAATCATAGCCGAGGGGAAACCTGTTGTCTGCTGTGGGTGCTCTAAGTGAGTCGAGTGTGTGAACATGCACCTTACGCAGCATTTGGACGCTAAATAAGCTCATAATGAACAACTGCTGTACCCTGTTAAAAGGAGAGTGGAAATCTAAATTGCAGCCTATCTAATATGAATCCATTTAAAAACATTCAAATGTTTGTAAACATTTGATGGCGGCTTCCATTCATTTTAATAAACATTCAGCCATTCCATTCACATTCAGCGTAATGTTTGTAAACATTAATGTGCATAATGTTTGTAAACATTCATAATGTTTGTAAACATTCAGCGTAATGTTTGTAAACATTCAGCGTAATGTTTGTAAACATTTAGAACAATAGTCATACACGCTCAGATCAATATTGCCGGCGGGAATCCTCTTTTCTTCTTTGGGTGCTCTAAGTGAGGCCAGTGTGTGAAGATCTACCAGACGCAGCATTTGGACGATGAATAAGCTCACAATAAACAATTGCTGTACCCTCTTAAAAGGAGAGGCGAAATTTAAATTTCAACTTCTCTAATATGAATCTCTGTGAAATTGTAATGTTTATAAACATTCACAATCTATGACATCAGTCAGTGGCTCAGGGGAAATCTGTTTCTTTCAGTGGGTGCTCTACTAAGTGAGACCAGTGGTGTGTGATCCAGTGTTAGCTGAATTCAGACACGATTAGCTCAGAATGAACAACTGCTGTTCCTTGTTAAAAGGAGAGTGGTAATCTAAATCTCAGCCTCTCTAACACGAATCTATGTCAATTTGTCATGTTTACATTCAGAATGTCTCAAAGCAATCATAGCCGAGGGGAAACCTGTTGTCTGCTGTGGGTGCTCTAAGTGAGTCGAGTGTGTGAACATGCACCTTACGCAGCATTTGGACGCTAAATAAGCTCATAATGAACAACTGCTGTACCCTGTTAAAAGGAGAGTGGAAATCTAAATTGCAGCCTATCTAATATGAATCTTTGTGAAATTTTAATGTTTGTAAACATTCAGCATAATGTTTGTAAACATTCAGCGTAATGTTTGTAAACATTCAGCCAAATGTTTATCAATATCTATAAATGTTCTAATAAAACATTCAGCGTAATGTTTGTAAACATTCAGCATAATGTTTGTAAACATTCACCGTCTAATGTTTTGTAAACATTCAGCATAATGTTTGTAAACATTCAGCGTAATGTTTGTAACATTCAGCGTAATGTTTGTAAACATTTAGAACAATAGTCATACACGCTCAGGATCAATATTGCCGGCGGGAATCCTCTTTTCTTCTTTGGGTGCTCTAAGTGAGGCCAGTGTGTGAAGATCTACCAGACGCAGCATTTGGACGATGAATAAGCTCACAATAAACAATTGCTGTACCCTCTTAAAAGGAGAGGCGAAATTTAAATTTCAACTTCTCTAATATGAATCTCTGGTGAAATTGTAATGTTTATAAACATTCACAATCTATGACATCAGTCAGTGGCTCAGGGGAAATCTGTTTCTTTCAGTGGGTGCTCTACTAAGTGAGACCAGTGTGTGTGATCCAGTGTTAGCTGAATTCAGACACGATTAGCTCAGAATGAACAACTGCTGTTCCTTGTTAAAAGGAGAGTGGAAATCTAAATCTCAGCCTCTCTAACACGAATCTATGTCAATTTGTCATGTTTACATTCAGAATGTCTCAAAGCAATCATAGCCGAGGGGAAACCTGTTGTCTGCTGTGGGTGCTCTAAGTGAGTCGAGTGTGTGAACATGCACCTTACGCAGCATTTGGACGCTAAATAAGCTCATAATGAACAACTGCTGTACCCTGTTAAAAGGAGAGTGGAAATCTAAATTGCAGCCTATCTAATATGAATCTTTGTGAAATTTTAATGTTTGTAAACATTCAGCATAATGTTTGTAAACATTCAGCCGTAATGTTTGTAAACATTCAGCCAAATGTTTATCAATATCTATAATGTTTATAAACATTCAGCGTAATGTTTGTAAACATTCAGGCAAGTAATCGTATTTGTAAACATTCAGCGTAATGTTTGTAAACATTCAGCATGTAAATAGTTTGTAAACATTCAGCAGTAATGTTTGTAAACATTCAGCGGTAATGTTTGTAAACATTTAGAACAATAGTCATACACGCTCAGGATCAATATTGCCGGCGGGAATCCTCTTTTCTTCTTTGGGTGCTCTAAGTGAGGCCAGTGTGTGAAGATCTACCAGACGCAGCATTTGGACGATGAATAAGCTCACAATAAACAATTGCTGTACCCTCTTAAAAAGGAGAGGCGAAATTTAAATTTCAACTTCTCTAATATGAATCTCTGTGAAATTGTAATGTTTATAAACATTCACAATCTATGACATCAGTCAGTGGCTCAGGGGAAATCTGTTTCTTTTCAGTGGGTGCTCTACTAAGTGAGACCAGTGTGTGTGATCCAGTGTTTAGCTGAATTCAGAACACGATTAGCTCAGAATGAACAACTGCTGTTCCTTGTTAAAAGGAGAGTGGAAATCTAAATCTCAGCCTCTCTAACACGAATCTATGTCAATTTGTCATGTTTACATTCAGAATGTCTCAAAGCAATCATAGCCGAGGGGAAACCTGTTGTCTGCTGTGGTGCTCTAAGTGAGTCGAGTGTGTGAACATGCACCTTACGCAGCATTTGGACGCTAAATAAGCTCATAATGAACAACTGCTGTACCCTGTTAAAAGGAGAGTGGAAATCTAAATTGCAGCCTATCTAATATGAATCTTTGTGAAATTTTAATGTTTGTAAACATTCAGAATGTTTGTAAACATTCAGCGTAATGTTTGTAAACATTCAGCAAATGTTTATCAATATCTATAATGTTTATAAACATTCAGCGTAATGTTTGTAAACATTCAGCATAATGTTTGTAAACATTAAACATTCAGCATAATGTTTGTAAACATTCAGCGTAATGTTTGTAAACATTCAGCATGTTTGTAAACATTTAGAACAATAGTCATACACGCTCAGGATCAATATTGCCGGCGGGAATCCTCTTTTCTTCTTTGGGTGCTCTAAGTGAGGCCAGTGTGTGAAGATCTACCAGACGCAGCATTTGGACGATGAATAAGCTCACAATAAACAATTGCTGTACCCTCTTAAAAGGAGAGGCGAAATTTAAATTTCAACTTCTCTAATATGAATCTCTGTGAAATTGTAATGTTTATAAACATTCACAATCTATGACATCAGTCAGTGGCTCAGGGGAAATCTGTTTCTTTCAGTGGGTGCTCTACTAAGTGAGACCAGTGTGTGTGATCCAGTGTTAGCTGAATTCAGACACGATTAGCTCAGAATGAACAACTGCTGTTCCTTGTTAAAAGGAGAGTGGAAATCTAAATCTCAGCCTCTCTAACACGAATCTATGTCAATTTGTCATGTTTACATTCAGAATGTCTCAAAGCAATCATAGCCGAGGGGAAACCTGTTGTCTGCTGTGGTGCTCTAAGTGAGTCGAGTGTGTGAACATGCACCTTACGCAGCATTTGGACGCTAAATAAGCTCATAATGAACAACTGCTGTACCCTGTTAAAAGGAGAGTGGAAATCTAAATTGCAGCCTATCTAATATGAATCTTTGTGAAATTTTAATGTTTGTAAACATTCAGCATAATGTTTGTAAACATTCAGCACATTCAGCCAAATGTTTATCAATATCTATAATGTTTATAAACATTCAGCGTAATGTTTGTAAACATTCAGCATAATGTTTGTAAACATTCAGCGTAATGTTGTAAACATTCAGCGTAATGTTTGTAAACATTCAGCGTAATGTTTGTAAACATTTAGAACAATAGTCATACACGCTCAGGATCAATATTGCCGGCGGGAATCCTCTTTTCTTCTTTGGGTGCTCTAAGTGAGGCCAGTGTGTGAAGATCTACCAGACGCAGCATTTGGACGATGAATAAGCTCACAATAAACAATTGCTGTACCCTCTTAAAAGGAGAGGCGAAATTTAAATTTCAACTTCTCTAATATGAATCTCTGTGAAATTGTAATGTTTATAAACATTCACAATCTATGACATCAGTCAGTGGCTCAGGGGAAATCTGTTTCTTTCAGTGGGTGCTCTACTAAGTGAGACCAGTGTGTGTGATCCAGTGTTAGCTGAATTCAGACACGATTAGCTCAGAATGAACAACTGCTGTTCCTTGTTAAAAGGAGAGTGGAAATCTAAATCTCAGCCTCTCTAACACGAATCTATGTCAATTTGTCATGTTTACATTCAGAATGTCTCAAAGCAATCATAGCCGAGGGGAAACCTGTTGTCTGCTGTGGGTGCTCTAAGTGAGTCGAGTGTGTGAACATGCACCTTACGCAGCATTTGGACGCTAAATAAGCTCATAATGAACAACTGCTGTACCCTGTTAAAAGGAGAGTGGAAATCTAAATTGCAGCCTATAATATGAATCTTTGTGAAATTTTAATGTTTGTAAACATTCAGCATAATGTTTGTAAACATTCAGCGTAATGTTCAGCCAAATGTTTATCAATATCTATAATGTTTATAAACATTCAGCGTAATGTTTGTAAACATTCAGCATAATGTTTGTAAACATTCATAATGTTTGTAAACATTCAGCGTAATGTTTGTAAACATTCAGCGTAATGTTTGTAAACATTTAGAACAATAGTCATACACGCTCAGGATCAATATTGCCGGCGGGAATCCTCTTTTCTTCTTTGGGTGCTCTAAGTGAGGCCAGTGTGTGAAGATCTACCAGACGCAGCATTTGGACGATGAATAAGCTCACAATAAACAATTGCTGTACCCTCTTAAAAGGAGAGGCGAAATTTAAATTTCAACTTCTCTAATATGAATCTCTGTGAAATTGTAATGTTTATAAACATTCACAATCTATGACATCAGTCAGTGGCTCAGGGGAAATCTGTTTCTTTCAGTGGGTGCTCTACTAAGTGAGACCAGTGTGTGATCCAGTGTTAGCTGAATTCAGACACGATTAGCTCAGAATGAACAACTGCTGTTCCTTGTTAAAAGGAGAGTGGAAATAAATCTCAGCCTCTCTAACACGAATCTATGTCAATTTGTCATGTTTACATTCAGAATGTCTCAAAGCAATCATAGCCGAGGGGAAACCTGTTGTCTGCTGTGGTGCTCTAAGTGAGTCGTGTGTGAACATGCACCTTACGCAGCATTTGGACGCTAAATAAGCTCATAATGAACAACTGCTGTACCCTGTTAAAAGGAGAGTGGAAATCTAAATTGCAGCCTATCTAATATGAATCTTTGTGAAATTTTAATGTTGTAAACATTTTAATGTTTGTAAACATTCAGCGTAATGTAAACATTCAGCCAAATGTTTATCAATATCTATAATGTTTATAAACATTCAGCGTAATGTTTGTAAACATTCAAATGTTTGTAAACATTCAGCGTAATGTTTGTAAACATTTAGAACAATAGTCATACACGCTCAGGATCAATATTGCCGGCGGGAATCCTCTTTTCTTCTTTGGGTGCTCTAAGTGAGGCCAGTGTGTGAAGATCTACCAGACGCAGCATTTGGACGATGAATAAGCTCACAATAAACAATTGCTGTACCCTCTTAAAAGGAGAGGCGAAATTTAAATTTCAACTTCTCTAATATGAATCTCTGTGAAATTGTAATGTTTATAAACATTCACAATCTATGACATCAGTCAGTGGCTCAGGGGAAATCTGTTTCTTTCAGTGGGTGCTCTACTAAGTGAGACCAGTGTGTGTGATCCAGTGTTAGCTGAATTCAGACACGATTAGCTCAGAATGAACAACTGCTGTTCCTTGTTAAAAGGAGAGTGGAAATCTAAATCTCAGCCTCTCTAACACGAATCTATGTCAATTTGTCATGTTTACATTCAGAATGTCTCAAAGCAATCATAGCCGAGGGGAAACCTGTTGTCTGCTGTGGTGCTCTAAGTGAGTCGAGTGTGTGAACATGCACCTTACGCAGCATTTGGACGCTAAATAAGCTCATAATGAACAACTGCTGTACCCTGTTAAAAGGAGAGTGGAAATCTAAATTGCAGCCTATCTAATATGAATCTTTGTGAAATTTTAATGTTTGTAAACATTCAGCATAATGTTTGTAAACATTTAATGTTTGTAAACATTCAGCCAAATGTTTATCAATATCTATAATGTTTATAAACATTCAGCGTAATGTTGTAAACATTCAGTAATGTTTGTAAACATTCAGATAATGTTTGTAAACATTCAGCTAATGTTTGTAAACATTCAGCGTAATGTTTGTAAACATTTAGAACAATAGTCATACACGCTCAGGATCAATATTGCCGGGAATCCTCTTTTCTTCTTTGGGTGCTCTAAGTGAGGCCAGTGTGTGAAGATCTACCAGCAGCATTTGGACGATGAATAAGCTCACAATAAACAATTGCTGTACCCTCTTAAAAGGAGAGGCGAAATTTAAATTTCAACTTCTCTAATATGAATCTCTGTGAAATTGTAATGTTTATAAACATTCACAATCTATGACATCAGTCAGTGGCTCAGGGGAAATCTGTTTCTTTCAGTGGGTGCTCTACTAAGTGAGACCAGTGTGTGTGATCCAGTGTTAGCTGAATTCAGACACGATTAGCTCAGAATGAACAACTGCTGTTCCTTGTTAAAAGGAGAGTGGAAATCTAAATCTCAGCCTCTCTAACACGAATCTATGTCAATTTGTCATGTTTACATTCAGAATGTCTCAAAGCAATCATAGCCGAGGGGAAACCTGTTGTCTGCTGTGGTGCTCTAAGTGAGTCGAGTGTGTGAACATGCACCTTACGCAGCATTTGGACGCTAAATAAGCTCATAATGAACAACTGCTGTACCCTGTTAAAAGGAGAGTGGAAATCTAAATTGCAGCCTATCTAATATGAATCTTTGTGAAATTTTAATGTTTGTAAACATTCAGCATAATGTTTGTAAACATTCAGCGTAATGTTTGTAAACATTCAGCCAAATGTTTATCAATATCTATAATGTTTATAAACATTCAGCGTAATGTTTGTAAACATTCAGCAAATGTTTGTAAACATTCAGCGTAATGTTTGTAAACATTCAGCGTAATGTTTGTAAACATTCAGCGTAATGTTTGTAAACATTTAGAACAATAGTCATACACGCTCAGGATCAATATTGCCGGCGGGAATCCTCTTTTCTTCTTTGGGTGCTCTAAGTGAGGCCAGTGTGTGAAGATCTACCAGACGCAGCATTTGGACGATGAATAAGCTCACAATAAACAATTGCTGTACCCTCTTAAAAGGAGAGGCGAAATTTAAATTTCAACTTCTCTAATATGAATCTCTGTGAAATTGTAATGTTTATAAACATTCACAATCTATGACATCAGTCAGTGGCTCAGGGGAAATCTGTTTCTTTCAGTGGGTGCTCTACTAAGTGAGACCAGTGTGTGTGATCCAGTGTTAGCTGAATTCAGACACGATTAGCTCAGAATGAACAACTGCTGTTCCTTGTTAAAAGGAGAGTGGAAATCTAAATCTCAGCCTCTCTAACACGAATCTATGTCAATTTGTCATGTTTACATTCAGAATGTCTCAAAGCAATCATAGCGAGGGGAAACCTGTTGTCTGCTGTGGTGCTCTAAGTGAGTCGAGTGTGTGAACATGCACCTTACGCAGCATTTGGACGCTAAATAAGCTCATAATGAACAACTGCTGTACCCTGTTAAAAGGAGAGTGGAAATCTAAATTGCAGCCTATCTAATATGAATTTGTGAAATTTTAATGTTGTAAACATTCAGCATAATGTTTGTAAACATTCAGCGTAATGTTTGTAAACATTCAGCCAAATGTTTATCAATATCTATAATGTTTATAAACATTCAGCGTAATGTTTGTAAACATTCAGCGTAATGTTTGTAAACATTCAGCGTAATGTTTGTAAACATTCAGCGTAATGTTTGTAAACATTTAGAACAATAGTCATACACGCTCAGGATCAATATTGCCGGCGGGAATCCTCTTTCTTCTTTGGGTGCTCTAAGTGAGGCCAGTGTGTGAAGATCTACCAGACGCAGCATTTGGACGATGAATAAGCTCACAATAAACAATTGCTGTACCCTCTTAAAAGGAGAGGCGAAATTTAAATTTCAACTTCTCTAATATGAATCTCTGTGAAATTGTAATGTTTATAAACATTCACAATCTATGACATCAGTCAGTGGCTCAGGGGAAATCTGTTTCTTTCAGTGGGTGCTCTACTAAGTGAGACCAGTGTGTGTGATCCAGTGTTAGCTGAATTCAGACACGATTAGCTCAGAATGAACAACTGCTGTTCCTTGTTAAAAGGAGAGTGGAAATCTAAATCTCAGCCTCTCTAACACGAATCTATGTCAATTTGTCATGTTTACATTCAGAATGTCTCAAAGCAATCATAGCCGAGGGGAAACCTGTTGTCTGCTGTGGTGCTCTAAGTGAGTCGAGTGTGTGAACATGCACCTTACGCAGCATTTGGACGCTAAATAAGCTCATAATGAACAACTGCTGTACCCTGTTAAAAGGAGAGTGGAAATCTAAATTGCAGCCTATCTAATATGAATCTTTGTGAAATTTTAATGTTTGTAAACATTCAGCATAATGTTTGTAAACATTTAATGTAAACATTTGCAAATGTTTGTTAAGTTGTTTGTAAACATTCAAATGTTGTAAACATTGTTTATCAATATCTATAATGTTTATAAACATTCATAATGTTTGTAAACATTTAATGTTTGTAAACATTCAGCATAATGTTTGTAAACATTCAGCGTAATAAACATTCAGCGTAATGTTTGTAAACATTTAGAACAATAGTCATACACGCTCAGGATCAATATTGCCGGCGGGAATCCTCTTTTCTTCTTTGGGTGCTCTAAGTGAGGCCAGTGTGTGAAGATCTACAGACGCAGCATTTGGACGATGAATAAGCTCACAATAAACAATTGCTGTACCCTCTTAAAAGGAGAGGCGAAATTTAAATTTCAACTTCTCTAATATGAATCTCTGTGAAATTGTAATGTTTATAAACATTCACAATCTATGACATCAGTCAGTGGCTCAGGGGAAATCTGTTTCTTTCAGTGGGTGCTCTACTAAGTGAGACCAGTGTGTGTGATCCAGTGTTAGCTGAATTCAGACACGATTAGCTCAGAATGAACAACTGCTGTTCCTTGTTAAAAGGAGAGTGGAAATCTAAATCTCAGCCTCTCTAACACGAATCTATGTCAATTTGTCATGTTTACATTCAGAATGTCTCAAAGCAATCATAGCCGAGGGAAACCTGTTGTCTGCTGTGGTGCTCTAAGTGAGTCGAGTGTGTGAACATGCACCTTACGCAGCATTTGGACGCTAAAGCTCATAATGAACAACTGCTGTACCCTGTTAAAAGGAGAGTGGAAATCTAAATTGCAGCCTATCTAATATGAATCTTTGTGAAATTTTAATGTTTGTAAACATTCAGCATAATGTTTGTAAACATTCATAATGTTTGTAAACATTCAGCAAATGTTTATCAATATCTATAATGTTTATAAACATTCAGCGTAATGTTTGTAAACATTCAGCGTAATGTTTGTAAACATTCAGCATAATGTTTGTAAACATTCAGCGTAATGTTTGTAAACATTCAGCGTAATGTTTGTAAACATTTAGAACAATAGTCATACACGCTCAGGATCAATATTGCCGGCGGGAATCCTCTTTTCTTCTTTGGGTGCTCTAAGTGAGGCCAGTGTGTGAAGATCTACCAGACGCAGCATTTGGACGATGAATAAGCTCACAATAAACAATTGCTGTACCCTCTTAAAAGGAGAGGCGAAATTTAAATTTCAACTTCTCTAATATGAATCTCTGTGAAATTGTAATGTTTATAAACATTCACAATCTATGACATCAGTCAGTGGCTCAGGGGAAATCTGTTTCTTTCAGTGGGTGCTCTACTAAGTGAGACCAGTGTGTGTGATCCAGTGTTAGCTGAATTCAGACACGATTAGCTCAGAATGAACAACTGCTGTTCCTTGTTAAAAGGAGAGTGGAAATCTAAATCTCAGCCTCTCTAACACGAATCTATGTCAATTTGTCATGTTTACATTCAGAATGTCTCAAAGCAATCATAGCCCGAGGGGAAACCTGTTGTCTGCTGTGGATGCTCTAAGTGAGTCGAGTGTGTGAACATGCACCTTACGCAGCATTTGGACGCTAAATAAGCTCATAATGAACAACTGCTGTACCCTGTTAAAAGGAGAGTGGAAATCTAAATTGCAGCCTATCTAATATGAATCTTTGTGAAATTTAATGTTTGTAAACATTCAGCGTTTGTAAACATTCAAAGTTTGTAAACATTCAGCCAAATGTTTATCAATCTATAATGTTTGTAAACATTCAGCGTAATGTTTGTAAACATTCACATAATGTTTGTAAACATTCAGCGTAATGTTTGTAAACATCAGCATAATGTAAACATTCATAATGTTTGTAAACATTCAGCGTAATGTTTGTAAACATTTAGAACAATAGTCATACACGCTCAGGATCAATATTGCCGGCGGAATCCTCTTTTCTTCTTTGGGTGCTCTAAGTGAGGCCAGTGTGTGAATCTACCAGACGCAGCATTTGGACGATGAATAAGCTCACAATAAACAATTGCTGTACCCTCTTAAAAGGAGAGGCGAAATTTAAATTTCAACTTCTCTAATATGAATCTCTGTGAAATTGTATGTTTATAAACATTCACAATCTATGACATCAGTCAGTGGCTCAGGGGAAATCTGTTTCTTTCAGTGGGTGCTCTACTAAGTGAGACCAGTGTGTGTGATCCAGTGTTAGCTGAATTCAGACACGATTAGCTCAGAATGAACAACTGCTGTTCCTTGTTAAAAGGAGAGTGGAAATCTAAATCTCAGCCTCTCTCTAACACGAATCTATGTCAATTTGTCATGTTTACATTCAGAATGTCTCAAAGCAATCATAGCCGAGGGGAAACCTGTTGTCTGCTGTGGGTGCTCTAAGTGAGTCGAGTGTGTGAACATGCACCTTACGCAGCATTTGGACGCTAAATAAGCTCATAATGAACAACTGCTGTACCCTGTTAAAAGGAGAGTGGAAATCTAAATTGCAGCCTATCTAATATGAATCTTTGTGAAATTTTAATGTTTGTAAACATTCAGCATAATGTTTGTAACATTCAAAGTTTGTAAACATTCAGCAAATGTTTATCAATATCTATAATGTTTATAAACATTCAGCGTAATGTTGTAAACATTCAGCCATTCAGCCATTCAGCCATTCAGCGTAATGTTTTAAACATTCATAATGTTTGTAAACATTCAGTAACATTCAGTCATTCAGCGTAACATTTAACAGTTCTCAGGATCAATATTGCCGGCGGGAATCCTCTTTTCTTCTTTGGGTGCTCTAAGTGAGGCCAGTGTGTGAAGATCTACCAGACGCAGCATTTGGACGATGAATAAGCTCACAATAAACAATTGCTGTACCCTCTTAAAAGGAGAGGCGAAATTTAAATTTCAACTTCTCTAATATGAATCTCTGTGAAATTGTAATGTTTATAAACATTCACAATCTATGACATCAGTCAGTGGCTCAGGGGAAATCTGTTTCTTTCAGTGGGTGCTCTACTAAGTGAGACCAGTGTGTGTGATCCAGTGTTAGCTGAATTCAGACACGATTAGCTCAGAATGAACAACTGCTGTTCCTTGTTAAAAGGAGAGTGGAAATCTAAATCTCAGCTCTCTAACACGAATCTATGTCAATTTGTCATGTTTACATTCAGAATGTCTCAAAGCAATCATAGCCGAGGGGAAACCTGTTGTCTGCTGTGGGTGCTCTAAGTGAGTCGAGTGTGTGAACATGCACCTTACGCAGCATTTGGACGCTAAATAAGCTCATAATGAACAACTGCTGTACCCTGTTAAAAGGAGAGTGGAAATCTAAATTGCAGCCTATCTAATATGAATCTTT